>NC_049993.1:13372030-13453354 GCF_000003815.2 Branchiostoma floridae
TTTCCCCCCTAACATTCGGCAAAAAATACACTGGAAAGGTCTCGCAGACCGGTTTATAAGGAGCATTCAGTAACTTATTATAATGGGGGGGGGGGGGGGGGGGGAACTTTGCTATTTCTTTGTAGGCATCAGGGTCATGCCTCCTCGTAATTTAGAGCTCGCAGACTCGTCGTCCAATCAATTTTCGCCTAATGTGAGGGGGGTATAAGAATCTCCTTTATTTCCTTGCCATTATTGCGACGCCACATTATGGAGCCCGTTTTATTGAGTCTCCTTTTCTTACGAAATGCACTAAACCCAATCTTACTAGGCCACTCATTTTGGGTAATAAGTTAATTGCAAATTTATCAAAAGCCATTTTGTAACGCCTCAGGGGGTAGTCTGTTTTACTGAGCATCTCATTCATTGTAGAAATTCGAAATTCGATGAAACCATAGGCAATATTACTACTACTACTACTGTCAGTCTATACAGAATATGACTCTACGTACGCAAAGGAACTAGACGACCATGGATCGGAGACGACAATACTCATAAATGTACAATGCAGAATACATAAACTAAATGTTACAACTTAGAAATTAGATAGATAGATAGATAGATAGATAGATGTGTTTATTGGGAAATCGCAGTGTCAGAGTTCCTTCTACACTGAATTACATCCAATTTACAAATATTACATATGATCTAGATACAAAAAAACTCTTACGCAGTCATATACAAACTACAAAGTACAAAGTAGTATTATATATATAAATGCATAGTGCACCAAGAAGGAGTTACTTAAAGAATTTTACACAGTTATATATTATCAACATTACTACGCCACACAACATAGGTTTGAATAGAAAGTTTATTGCAAATTCATGCAGATACTTCAAATACCTTTTTTAAAGTGATCGCAGCTTATCCATTTCAGGCTAATAATGCAACCGTACGTGAACTCAAATGCTTCCACCAAGCACCAAGGTATCTTACCTAACATGTTACATCATGTATTTAGAGAAAAATGTACATGTGCAGATATTAGTAAAAATCAAGTATCTTATATATTTAGTGATAATTCAGTTTAAAATATTTTGTGAACTCATCACTTTTTTTCAATTTTTCAAATAAATATACTTTGTAGTGCATAACACGTTACAGTTGCAAGAGAATATATATGCATTTGACTTGTTTTCCATAGGGGAGAGTAGCCAGATAAGCAAAGTATTATCATAAGGCACCATCATTTTTTTGGAATTGATAAGCATTACATTGTTTTAATGACAACCTACGTCAACCTACGTCATTAAAATGACGTGGGAGCCGGACAGCGAGTTTGCCACTCTTTCGCTTATTGGTCGGCACTCAACGTCATTTTAATGACGTAGCTATAGGATGCACCCCGTGAAAAATACGACTTTTCATATGGCTTCTCTTCTTTTCGTGCATAGCCGTACAGACCAAGAACCAAAAGCGCCACCTAGCAGGGCATTGCGGCAACGCCATTTCTCGGCAGTGTGGCTTTGTAGATCTTCACTTCTTCCTCTCTATCCTCCTTGATGACTCTGACGTCATACTCCTGACGTAACATGTTGAAGAAACGTTCGTCCCGCTCGTAGCGGATCTTACTGGCCAGGAGGATGACCGTGTCATGGTCGCACAGGTGCCGGAGCGTGCGCAGTAGGTCAGGGAAGGTTTCCTCTGTAATATAAATGAAGAACATATCATCGGAGATAAATCAAGGCCTCAAATGCATGCCAACATAATGTACTGAAAACTGACTTTTCAGGGGCCATTTAGGCTACAGTCATCATCAGGTTCGAATGGCCCTGCTGAATGACCGTCACTCAAAACACGTCATCTTAAAAAGACGTGACGTCAGGAAGTTCTAGGAAGTTTGTATCGCCTCCCGTCACTGTTGAGTAATCGTTTTGTGCCGGCATGAACAACAATTGCTTAATACTCAAAATATAAATGGAAACCTAACTCAACCTGATTTCCTAAAATGAAATAAGATCACCAAAATCTTCGACAATCATTTTCCTTATTAAAATTGTAAATCGAGGAACGATTGCTAGGATATGTCAGCTTCTGGTGGTCTGACGTCAGCAACGGGTCAAACGTGATTGGAAGTCGGTACCGACCAGCGTCAACGCCAATGTCAAGCTGCCCCCACCTATGTAAATGATGTCAGCTCCCAGGATGTAGTCGTAGTGGTCCGACGTGGGGTACATGTGTAGGTCATCTCCCCATTTCAGCTGCTTCACCAGGGGAGCGTGTCTGACGTTCCTTGTGTTCCTACCAACATTAATTCGCGTCGATTCTAAGCCCTCTTTTGTGTCGGTGATGGTGACCTTCGCGCCTGTGGACAAATGAAAGTGTATGGTGACCAAATACAAAGTTAGAATTAGAGCTTGATGTAACACTTATTGTTTACTTCCACATGGTCTATCCTAACAGATGGTAACCAGCTCCTCTAGCTCTATCCTGCCACTTGCTACATGTTAGTGTAATCAAACACCACAGGGTTTCTGCTACACCTCCAGTAACTATGGTAGCAGTCGTCTGTCCGAAAAGAAGAAATGACATGCTTAGTGACGTGCGCTGCACAGAAAAATAGCTACCATGAAAAAAGAGGGCGAAACTTACCCAGCAAACTGGCTACTATTCCCGTTAGTCCGGTCCCAGCTCCTAGCTCTATTATTTTTCTATCCACGACTTTGTCTTTGTTGGCCTCCAGATATCGCCCCAGAATGATGGCCTAGAAGCAATGAAATATACATGTTTCATAATTATAATTTGGCCATGAGAACAGTAATGGTACCCATTATGACAAGTCCTGGAATACTATGAAGAAAATTAAAGTTCTTTTACTAAAAAAAATTGAAGTCACAGCAATGGGTCAAACGTTGTTGTAAGACTATGTCACCCCCGTCCCAGTTAAGACCATTGACCCACTGTTAACGTCACACGTACGGAAAGTCACGTTTCCAAGGGCGATAGACAGATTAAGAAACGAGTCAGTCAAAGCCCCGTTGAGTTAGATATCTCAGTTGGAGAACAGTTTACTACTTCACAATGGGGCATTCATGTTATGTCCTGAGACACTAGGGAAGACACCAAGTTTACAAGAGCGCCCCCTAGCATACTTGCAGCTCCGGATCTACTGCTACCCGTATTACGCTAAGATCAATAAAACAGGTGTGTTTGCCCCCCTCCCTCTCATCTCCCCAACTGTAAACACCAGCACCACCAGCACGGATCGAGTGTCTGTTTTGTCACGTCTATCGCTGTGGCTGACTGGATATCAAAGGTACAGCTATCCGAGCATGGCCTCTTCGACAAGCATGTATGGAAGTGGAAAAACTGTCAGCACACTCGAGAACTCGCGTGCATGACAGTCTCTCTCTCTGTCCCTCTCTCTGTCTGTCTGTCTGTCTGTGTGTGTGTGTGTATGTGTGTGTGTGTGTGTGTGTGTGTGTGTGTGTGTGTGTGTGTGTTCGTGCGCGTGCGTGTGCGTGGTTCAACGGTTGTTTGTTTGTGTGTTCGTGTGTGTGTTTTTGCAATTTTTGTTTGTTTGTGTGTGTGTGTGTTCGTGATTGTTGTCGTTTGTGTGTGTGTATGTGTTTGTGCGTGTGTTTGCGATTGTGTGCATGTGTGTGTGTGTGTGTGTGTGTGTGTGTGTGTGTGTGTGTGTATGTATGTGTGTTTGCAATTATTTGTGTGTATGTATGTATGTGTGTATGTATGTATGTGTGCGTGTGTATACGTGTGTGTGAGAAAGAGAGAGGGGGGAGATAGAGGGGGGAGAGAGAGAGAGTGTGTGTGTGTACGTGTGAAAGTGCATGTGTGTGTGACCTTAAGACTTTAACTCGCATATTCTCAGAATGGCCTAGAGTCAATTTCACCCGTATGCTCAGTACCATGTTACTATTTGACGTGCTCACAAGCAACCAAACATATCACATAATATCTTTGTACTTGACCTTCCTGATATTCCACGTCACTGTGTTTTGATAAATAAAAGGTTAATGCCTGTTTTAGGAAGAAGGTTGTTGTGTCTGATCTATCACGTCTAGCATGCAGATGTAGACATCATCCGATACTGTCGCTTCAGTTGACAGGCATGTCGTGTATGTGAACATGGCTCGTCGGTGTTAGTTTGACACCCTGGTATGCGAACTATATCACCAGGCATCTCCAAGATAGTTCTGGGATGGCCATCATAATATTGAAAAACAACGCCAGCATGCTATTGTTTCTAAGTCCATGTTGATTTCATTATATGGATGACATCCCCTGTGAACCCAGAAACCGTTTGGCAAAAAAAGTTGCTTTCATTATGAGATCTAAGTGGTCAGGAAGATTGAGAGTGGCTAAACACACAGAGTATCATGTAAAGAACAATATTTATATACTTTACTTTTGTTCTTTCAAATCTTCTTTTACTTAAGGACTGACTTTGGCATTCTATGATTAGTTGACGTTGTCAGATTATGTTTCCAATTCACGGCATCTGTTTGCTCATTTGATTTGTACAATTTACAGTGGCCGAAATTTGCATGATGTGTGTGTGGATGTCATCTATATAATTAAATCAACATGGCCTTTAACCTCGCTATTTTCGACCATGAAACCAACGTCGCGTTGTTCGTTCGGACCCATGTAGTGCCTAGTGGCACGTAGGGCAGCAAGTGTCATTACTGTTTCAGTATGGAGGCTTGCTAGCCCTTTCCCTTTAACGTGCTAGAGGAACCTCCTTGAAGATGGGACCCCCTTAACGTCCCTTCCGAATGACGGCTGATGCCCCAACCAAGATGTCATAACCCAGGATTTGAACCGGGGTCTCTCATTTACCAACTAATTGGAATCAGAAGCTCAACTATGAGGCTACTACCATGGTTTGACGAACGTGAAACTCGGTACGTGTTCATGAAATAAAAACAAAATGTAAAGACAACTCGTTGATCGTGGGAAATCGGACATAAAAAAACTAAACTGCATGCAATGCAAACAAACTGAAACTTTACACTGCAAAATATCCCTTCTGTCTTAACAGTGTACTGTGATATCGTCGGCGATATCCCTGTATCAGTGGCCAACTATACATTTTAAGATTCCAAAGATGGACCTGAATCCCAATAAGAGATCACCCATGGCAAGATATCTATATCTTGTTTGCGTGTTCAGGAATTTCCGGGCGTTTCGGAGTCCGTGCCAGCACGGGCGTTGTTTTGATTTATAAGGCATATTCGCATCTGTATGGTATTTATGGAAGAGGACCTTCAACTTGACAATAATACATACCAGAAATATATGGGATTTGCAGCTTTCAAACGAAATTATGATTAGGATTACGTTGGCGTACATACCAAGAAGCTCCTCCTTGCGAAGGTTGGAACAGGTGCATGCATGTGTTTTTGTCGCCATTCTTTAGTGATTAAAGAACTCTGTTAAAATTTTCTGAATTCTTTCTTTTTTGTTTACGGAAATAATATCTTTATTCCGTGAGACAGCTATGAATTATATCTCAACATTCGTCAGTATAATTTGACGATACAACAATGAAGTACCAACTTAAGTGCCAAAGTAGAATTTTAGAAAAAAGAAACGACACTTAATTATTTGAAATTAAGATTAGAATTCATTTGCTCCTACAAAAGAGGTAGCAGTATTAGACGTTCTTTTCTACTGTCTGGAATTAAGAAAAAACAGTTGTTTATTTTGCTTTCCACGAATTTCATAAACTATGCAATATCAATTTAGTTAAAGAAGAAGATGAATCAAGATAGATTCTAGACAGAAAAGATATTTGCTTGTTTGAAAGCATAACGGTTCATGGACAACAAATTGGTAATATCTGCCATTCGATGAAACATTAAGTAACAAATGAATGATAGTCGACAGCTGCTAGTGTCCTTATTTAAGGACAACGTATTAAGGTCATCTTCGTATATCATGGAAACGGTTATTTTTGCCCACAAGTATGGTAGATATGAGGGCAGGGGCTGTTTCAAGGCAGGCGAAATATATCAAATATCAGCGTAATTTTATTGTGATAACTATATTGCAATACCATATCCGAAGGCTATTTGCAAACAAGGTTTAGATAAAGGTGTCTGGAAGTGCATACGTACCAAAGACAGAAAATGAAATTAATAAGATGAGCAAACAAAAATTGAAATAGATGATCAAAGGAGAAATGATATTTATTCCAAATATATTTCTACTTGAACTATTTGAAGGGTTTGACCTCTTTCCCGTATGCAGTGGGAGATGAACTGTCCAACATTTTCGATAAACGGTTTGAACGACTTGATCAAGAAGCTAGTTTTTTGTTGGTCGATAAAGGTGTGAAAAGCTTTAAAAATCGTTGATTCCTAACAATAATTCTTCTTACAGAATTGTATCATATTCCTACAGTTGAAAGCTATGTGAAACATTCTTGGTAACGTTAATGAAATGGTTCATCAAATCTATGAAAGCAGGTTGTAAAATGTAAACTTAAACCTGTTTAATCTCTTCTAACGGGAAGTTTCTTGGCCTCAGTGGGAATTCCAAGGTGGTCTGTATTATTCATGACAGACGGTGGCAAGAGAAAGAAATGAAAGAAATACTGGGAAAGGACATATAAGACATCATACGCCGATACAAGAAACCATACATATAGCTAGCTATAGGCCTGAACCACAGCAAAACTATTCTACAAGCAGAGGTTCGGCTTCAGCTGTTTTTTTGCGTGCTTTTGTGCGTTTTCCATTGTTTTCTACTTGGCTAATGGACATACAGAAAATAGTACAAAATACTAAAGCCCGACAAAACTCTTACAAACGCATAGAAAACAGCCGGAGCCGAACCTCTGCTTGGAGAGTACAGCAAAACACAACAACGGTGGCAAAAGAGTACTCTCCAAGCAGACGTTTTGTTAGTCGTTTTCATCGGGGTTTCTATTTTGTACTAGGCCGCGAGACATCAAGAATCAGTACAAAATAGAAAGCTCGATGAAAACGACTAAGAAACGCCCCAAAACAGCCGGAGCCGAACCTCTGCTTGGAGAGGCATAACACAAAACACGCTGGTAAAAGAGCAAGCAGAGTGTTTGTTATAGGTGGCAAGAGTACACACAGAACGCAAGGTGGCCCGGGCTGTAAAGCCTGATCTACAACGGTACCGAAAGGCTTCCCTACCGCCGGCCAGATGATCGCTGCCTCGCCGCCCCCTCCAAAACTCTCCTGGATGACAACGTCACGTCCACAGAAGCTAAACGCCTCCTCGGGAACTCCACAACCCCGCCACTCGTACTTTTTCTTGGGGTCATACCGTAGAGCACTCATGTTGACCGTCTGTACTGTCGAATCTACGATTCAACGGGTTGTTTTGAAACTTGGTGAGCCGACTCGGTTGTTGAGATGCCTACGCGTGTGTGTCCAAAGTCTTATATGCCTGACTAGTGGACAAAGCCCGCCGCTTGAAGCTTCTAGAACCCGTGTCAAGTTTCACCTATGTTCCCACTGCCGGTACGTGGTTTGTGGTACACTCCCACAACAAGGCCGTAAACGGCTAATGTATCAATGCCAATATCTCTAAATTCCACAAGTATGTTTCTATTTAAGCGCAAGCCTGTCGTATATTACCTTGAATTAAGCCGAACCACGCTGAGAGACACAGATCACGTGATCTCCAAACTCCACCCTTAACAGATTTAGACAGTACTTATAAATCATAACGGGTCAGCTAAACACTCAGTGACTCAGACTATCCAAATATGAAAATGGTATTAAGAAATGTCAATACGCGTTAGAATAATACTGTAAATACACGGAATGTAACTCTAAAAGGTCGAAATACGGTTCCTATTATATGTTGTAAAAGTCAAGGTCCTGACAGATTGCCAACACGACATTGACATTGTGACAGATGGGTTTGGTACCACAGTATCCGGACATTGACCTATTTTCTGACCTCCTCTTTGCGTACTCGTGTCATTTGGCTCGTACACATCACACATGCCTTGCTATGGTACGGTGATCGTCGAATTCGGCCAAAAAAATCAGGAAATTGGCCAGAGGAGTCAGTCTCCGCTTAGGTTAATGTTTCCCATTTGGCCGGTCAACTCCTCTGGTAGCAAAACTCCCCTGGCAAATTATTCTCCCTATAATATAGCGTAGTCAGTCTGGTATACGTAGAGACTACCACACACGTATTGGGGTTTCTTTTTGTGTAAGTTCCAAGGTTTATACCGGGAACATTGCCCCAGCCAAAGAAGGTTTGATAGCATTCGTATGTTTGTATGTGACTATATCATGTAAGTTGATACTACATCATGTATATACAAAAATATATGTACGTATGCGGTTGAACAGCATAACTCAAAGAGCTATAATATGGATGGATTGTTATGAAATTTGGTGTGTGATTAGTTCGTTTCCTATCAAAAGATTGATAGATTTTGAGCCCCTGGCGGCGTTTTTTTTTTTTTTTTTTTTTTTTTTACTTAATGGTCACCACGTAACAAGGCCTGAAGGCCACTTCAAGGTTACGGGTTACATGATTTGAACTGTAACAGCATCTCTTCACCCTAGGTCAGAAACATCATGATTGAGACCAGCCCAATTGCTCACTATGAGTGAGGACTAACTGACCCAATAGGCGAAGCAGGGGTTACGAGGGCTGCTCGGGAAATTCCCTACCCCTATTTTGGCCGGAATGGTTTGATCCGCTACATGTTCGCACATGCGGCGGGTTCTTTTACGTGCTTGGGGTGTTACTCTCCCCGAACACGGGACCTCCATCAGAAGGCGGCCCTAGCCGAAGCTAGGTACTCATTTTCACCTGAGTAAAGTGAGGAAAGTCGTGTAAAGTGCCTTTCCCAAGGACACAAGATCGGTGACACGCAGCTGGATTCGAACCCGCAACCTCTCGGTCACGGGCCGTACGCAATACCACTGTGCTACGCGGTCCCACAGGCGTCTTTAAAGTGTTGCAACAGAACTTCCGGTTTTAATGAAAGGATGAGCTTTAGCTTGTTATAAAACCAATGACATTGCTTTTTGAAGGACCCTCTTATGTACAAGCCGACAGATATATTAGGACTTGATGTAATCTGTATCTCTGTTATAATTTTATCTGACCCTTATCACTCGTGACCTGAATAAAAAACAGCCTGCAGGTCGATTTGAGCGTCTCACGCATAAATAATGGTTTAAGTGAACAAACAAATAAACAAACAAACAAACAAACATTGTATATTGTGAAATTCAGACACACAGACACAGACAGACCAAAAACAACTCCAGTATGTGTTTCCAACGGTTACCATAAACGATTTCTATCTTTAAATTTAAATCGACCCACTGACACAGATGTGGCGTTGCTTGCATTCATATATGTTAGAAACAATGTTGATACTTTGCCCATGGACTCAGTCATCCAAAATTCCGGAGGCATATATAAAAATAAATTGTTGTCATGATTTCCTGTATATGTTTCAACCTATAAATAATTTTTATCTTTATATCGAAATTTACCCACAGAGACAGATGTTCATATATGTTAGATACCAATGTTGATACTTTGCCCATAGACCTAGTCGCCCCAAATTCCGGAAGCATATAAAAAAGCACTTGTTGTCAAGACCTCCAGTATGTGCTTCAAACCATTAAAAAAAATCTATCTTCAAAGTTTAATCGGTACAACACAGAGACAGATGTGATTTTACTTATACTCATGTATGGTCAGAAACAATGTTGATACTTTGCCCATAGACATTTCTCGTGCCAAGATTCCGGAGGCATATATGATGTTGATTGCTATTTTGCGTGCACATCCAAGGTGCGGTAGTTCCAAATTGGGGATATTCCCGGATATGGCGTAATGGTAGGGTGTTTGTCCCAGGTCCCATGTACCCTGGGTTCGAGTCCTCTGACATGCCCCGAAGTTGTGCCCTTGGGAAAGGCACTTAACACGACTTTCCTCGCTTCACTCAGGTGAATATGAGCATCTAGCTTTGGTTAGGGCCGTTCCCCGGATAGGACGTTAAATGGAGGTTCCGTGTTCGAGGAGAGCCACACCTTCAGCACATAAAAATCTCAACACACTTATCGAAAAGAGTAGGAGTCCTTCCCGGTGTGAGTGGATAAAACAAATCTGTCCGAATATGCAGCTTGTACTCTTCAGTACAAACCTGGTGTGTTACGCCATGAGGCAGTTTACCAAGTATACAATGAAGAAGTACATATATAGTTGGCTGGATGTTTTTCCCGCAGACTACAATACTTGCTCTTCATCAGCCAAATTTCTTTTAGCGTTTCCCAGAACGATCTTCCTTTTGGACAAGGTGTGTCACAAGCAAGAGCGCTTAGATCATTTGCTCCTTTTGACTGGACCGCGACAGACTCTTGTTTTCCCAGATAACATTACCCATATCAGTTTCTTCCATTAGACGACTTCAGCCTGTCCGTGTCACATTCGCAGACAGGAACTGAAGTAAGTTGTAGGTAAAATCTTCCAGGCAGCCGCATTTTGCAGCGAAGCTGACGTGGTACTATGCAACTGTGCAGGAGCTCACCCAGCGACTTTGGATAGCACTGCAGCTTTTGAAGGCTAAGAAAAACGAGACCGTCCTGACTTCATAATAGAGACATAGGAGGTATTCTACCAATCAAAAGACAACTTGGATGTTTAAACTATTGCAAGAAATATATTCCCTCCTTCCTTTGAATACAAAAAAACTGTGCAGTTCATGATCATTATAAAAAAGCATTCATTTTCCATACATGTCCATAAATGTTCTACATTGTACACATATTTGGTTCGTCTGGGCTGACGACAATACTAGACAAGCTTAAGACTTAAAAGAAATGATGAGCAAACCAGAAAAGCTCGCTGACTTTCTCATTCATTGAAACAGTTTATCAGCGAAATCTGATCGTCGCTTCCGGGCACGGACTTCAAAACAATTTGTCACCCAAATTTTTTCACTTTTTTCACTGTCTCTGCTACAAGAGTCCACCACTTGTACTTGCCAAGCCGTTTTCCACACATCTTCATGCATTTCATTCGGTATGTAGTCAAAATGGGGAAGAAAAGGACGAACAGAATCTCGGAATATTTCCTCAGAAGGAATGCCTACATTCTGTCGACGAGAACGACAAATTTCAACTTCGAAGCCGCATCCTTCTATTAAACGTTTCAAACCGGCTACGTCGCTTTCAAGCCACGGATGTATCGTGTACGTGAATCCTCGAGATTTCACGAGATTTTGCCGCCATCTTGTATCGTTCTCTATGGCTCTGATGATCTTTACAATCGATGACGAATCAGAGAAACAGTTGAAAAAGAGTTTTCCGCTGTGTTTTAAACAAGAATATATGTTGTCCAAAGCGTTGCGTTTGTCGGAAATCCAATGCATGACAGAGAAAGAGACGATTTTGGTGAAGAAGTCCCGCCATGTTGGTTTTATGTCGGACTGTTCTGTGATGTCTGCAACACAGTAGGTCACCTTGGGTGACGCGTTGGTCGTCTCTGCGTAGCTGAAAAAATATTATATATGAGATAATTGTAAAATCCAAATAAAGATTTACTTGAAATATCAACTTAAAGTAAGTCCACTCTTGTTCAAAGAGTTTGTGTGACACCTATACGCCGAAAATCAGTAACTTTTACTCAAGTAACTGGATATGATTTTCCAAAGAACATGTACTTGTAACATGCATCCACTTGCTTGAGTAACTACTGTTTGGTGTAACTAAAAGGTTATTGTTCAACATTGTACCAAAGGTCACATAGAATACAAAAAGGGACAATTGAAAGAAAAAAGCAACAACCTTTTTAAGACTCATTTTAAGAAATATTTGGAAAGAAAGTTGACATGTAAAATACAGGACTGGAGGGACTAAAGAGATGAAAATGGTAATCATCGTCCAGATGTTGGAATGCAAAATCCTAGCGTTTTCCAGCTGACCCTATGCCTATGGGGTCCTCTGTCCCAATAAATGCCCCAAAATTACGGACGACTGACAGAGACATATGGAATGCTATCATCGCTCGAGACCAGAAGGACTCGTCTTAAGCAAGTAAGTAAGCAAGCATCCTATATTAAATGATGCATCTGCTTGGAGTGGGATGACTGTCAAAATTTTTTTATCCTAACATCTGCTTGGTATAATGGACTGTCAGAAATCTTTTTTTGCATCCCAACGTCTGCTTGAAGATAAGAATGATGAGCCCCTCCCATCCGCTAATAACCCACTGCCAATAGTGTACCATGTCTTACTTGATAAGATGGGGAGACAAGTCGATCCCCAGAACGGACGAGACGGTTGGTTGTTGGGCGATGTACTTGGTGATCTCCCCACACCCACACCCCACGTCTACCACCCTGTCTCCCTCCTGCCACTCAAGATACTTCTCAAGCATTGTCACAGCCGACGCAGTCTGCGCGTGGAGTTGTTCTGAACAAGCGTCCATGTTGTCATCTGTCATGGCGCAGTTTCGTCCCAAAATAGCCAAGGCTTTCGATGGGGTCAAAGTAGTCACTTCCAGACTATTAAACTACGCTTGGTATATGGTGAATATTCGCTAGGGGGAGTTTAGGCATCGTAGAGTAACATAATTGTATATTAGAAAGTAATTATAATAAATTACAAATTTTAGTATCCTTGTATAACATGTAATACCGAATCTTTACTGTCTAATAGTTGGGACCGAGAATTATACTAGAGGCTTCCTTTGTACGTTCTCTATAGCTCTAGATTGGGCATAAGTAGTGATACCAGGGTGACAAGCAGCACGTGCATATTCTTAAGTGTTGGACAGAAAACTAGTGTCAAGTCTGTAGTATGAATATCAATGTCAAAACTATGTCTCTTTAGTACCCGCAACAGGTGCAGACTGCGGTTTTCTTTTGTTGACCGTGACATTACCGTTGGTGTTGCATTTTAATTTATCAATTAAGGTTAATTTGCTTGCAGGATCTTGGAAAACAGTGCTACTTTAAGTGCTGTATCATACAATACACAAAATCAAACAACTGACAAATTCAAAGAGAAGGACCAATAATCTTTGAATACTTCCAGAGAATAGATATCATGCATCCCTTCATTGTTGTAAATGGTATCGCCCATCTTCCCGTCATGCATCAAGAGTTATTTAAAGCTGACCTCATTTGACCTTTTCAAACGTAAGCGCGCCAGTCGTCCAGTGACAGTCGTGTGAGTGAGACTTGTGACTGAAACCTGCTTTTAAACTTCCCTGTAGCTTCACCTGTAACTTCTGCTTGTTTTATGAAAGACAATTATAATGGTGAGACAAGTAGACACACGCGTAAGTATTCAGATTTCATGTTGTTTACGTTAAAACGTTGTAAACAGTGACAGTGTCTTCGGTTATATTGAGTTTACCAGTCTAACATTTCTATCAACGGCACTTTATATGCATTTTCGTCATTTCAAGACATTTCTATTTCAGACTGTTAATGTAGGTTTTAAAAATAAAACCTTGGTCACAACATGTATGAGGGTCTGCATGCACAACATGTATGATGTATTCCACGACGTCCGTGGAAAACTACTGATCGGTGAAATGACTTCCGGTTCGTCAAGGACATTGACATCACAGTTGTTGATTTGAAGATTTGGCGACGATCCTGTATCAACTGACCTTGTCTTCAAAGAAGACTAAGTTTTGCATCTTGATCTACCATTTCCTGTGTTATTGTTGGATACCGTATCGCTTTGTTAGACGATATGTGCACCTGTTGCCTTATGGTATTTACGTCCAGGTGCCAAAATTGTTTATATGTTTACCTTTCATAGAAGGAAAACACGTTGTTTTTGCTCCGTCTCATGACCTGAACCAGACGGGTGTCACCGCTGTGCAAAGTAAATAACAGATACCCTAGGCCTGTAGTGAGCGAATGACTTGGGACTGAGTGGTCAGTCCGTATGTATATGAATGTGTTTTCAAGAGGTCACAGCATATACAGGACCGTTATATTCAGTCACGTGGAGATAAAAGTGGACGGCATTCAGTACAACAAATAAAATCAGATATCAAAACAAAGTCGTTGTCCATAACTCAAAGTCTTGATCCAAGTAGCCTCTACCAGTCTCCATATGTCGGAAGAAATAGTAGAAATTTAGATATTTGCCAAAAAGACAGATAACTCACCAGGGGCCCCAAGCTTCTGTAGTTTTTATTTCTTATTTTCGCCATTTTTACAAAATACATACCTTTGATACCATCCTCGGGATGAAGACCCATGCCTAACTTGAAGCTCCCGATCTTCACCCTTGCTGTTTGTACTGTTTACTCTCCCAGTTTATCTAACCTGGATTTGAACCCATTCACAGACCTGGAGTCCACTACATCCTGTGGCAGGGCATTCCAGTCATTTACTATCCTGACGCTAAAAGACTGAGCTCTGACCCTATTCCTAGCCAGGGAACCTTAAGTTATGTCCCCACGTTAACGTTACATGCCCAGTTTGGAGTGTGAAGAAGGACTCACTTTATAACATAGTGTATGGTATACCTGCAAGCGTAAAAAAGATGACCTTTTCATGCATATTATCAATATATAGTTCAAGCTAATAGATGATAGATGATTTATTAAACTCTATGAAGTGGTTATTTCCAAGCAGATGTTGAGAGGGGAGGCCGTATTTTTTAAAAATCCTTTCTTTTGTTTCCTAAAAAACGTAACAGTTAGAAAACGATTTTCCCTCTCTACATCTGCTTGGAGATTACGATTGGACACGTTATGGATAGATCAACTCTATGAAGTGATGATCTCCAAACAGATGTTGATAGGGAGATCGTAATCAATTCTGACTCTACTGTTTCCTTCTTTTATTTCTTAAAAAACGAGACCGTTGGAAAAACGATTGACTGTGGCATTTTGTACAGGAGGAATTCCAGGCCGTGTTAACAGAAGCAGGAGATAGGCTAGTGGTGGTGGATTTCATGGCACAGTGGTGCGGACCCTGCAAGGCCATAGCGCCTGAGGTAGAGGTAAGACAACCCCCTTACTCTATCATTATCGTTACCTCCGTGAACGAAGGAGGGTATTGTGTTCACTGTTTGTATGTGTGTTGTGGAAAGTTACTTTGTTTCTGTTTATGTGGTGACTCTATTATGTGGGCTGGTGTTTGCAATTATGAAAGTGGGTCTCCTACTGGCTTTACTTGGTACTGCAAGTTGCAACAGAATTTCTGTTCCTTGCGTCTTCTGCTTTGGTCATGCAATTTTTTTAATCAATCTTTGAGTGGCTGCTGGTGCAAGGAAGCTGATGTAGGCATAGATTAAGGCTTCGAATCAACCCTGTTGTGTATGTTAAAATGTGTATTAAGGTTTAGGTTTTTGTAGATTTGTTTTGTGTATTTGCATTTTGAACATTATCATTCGATGTTTATAAATATAACACTTTGTTTTCTGTTTTTAAGAAAACGGAGGAGGAATTCGGTGATGAAGTGATCTTCATCAAGGTCGATGTGGATGTCAATAAGGTAACTAACTTTGGCTTCGACGATATACTGATTACTGAATCTATGATTTTGATATATAGTAGAGACTTCTCAACTTAGAAGAGCCTGTTTGTCAAAACTGTATCGTTTGGTCTCACTAACGCACCATTAAATACCTTTATTGTCTTTGTTATATTAGGAAACTTCAGAGGAATGCAACATCTCTTGTATGCCGACATTTCACTTCTACAAAAACTCACAAAAGGTAAGAATTAATGTACAGGTATATGTAGAAATTTGTAGATGTATATTTCACAACGTCTTTTGCAGATAATGTGATGATTTTGATTCTTAGTTTAACCTTTTTTACATTTGTATTTTTTTTGTAAATGACTATTGTCTGTAAATTTCGGTCTAAGACAGCAAATAGCAGCGATGCTTTTTCATATGCCATTTACGCTAGTTCACGTAAATCCGTTGTATCTAAAAACAGGATACAGACAAGTCGACAGACAAAATATTGCAGTTTGAAAACACCGTCCGTTGACTTGATATTGCTGAATACCCGCTATTTAAAAACAACGGACTTAGGTTACCACACGAATTAAGGTTAACGAGTCGTAGATGTTTCCATTCAAACGCGTTTCTGGTCTGTCCAGAAATGTATTGTTTGCATGTCACTTGCTCTTCAAATGGCTATTGTCTTATTTAAGCCCAATGTCTGTGTTGTAGGTTGCCGAATTCAGCGGTGCCAATGCAGTCAAACTCAGGGGATTCATTAATGAGCATAAGTGATTCCCTAAGCGGTCCCATTTGATTAGACCCCCTAGGGACAAATAAACAGTAGGTATTAACAACATGCAGGATTTATAGTCGTCACACACCTATTTTCCATAGGACAAGGCCCAGATTTGAGCAGCTTTTGGTGGGTAATAAACTCTGGCAAATTATACTCCTTATTTTATTCAATATCTTATATGCATAAACTTGCCTATATGGTTTTATGTTTATCATATATTTGTCACTTAGGCAAGTTCATTGAATTCTCACGTCTTGCCAGTTAGTTATAGAATATGTTTTAGACATTTCATCTTATGCCAATTACCTTTTTTTCCTATTGACTCGCAGTGATCATAAAATTATGAACTTTTAGCCTAAGCTATTAAGTTACATTTTAGCTTTAATGTTTTCAACTACTGAATTGTTCGTTTTTAAAGTTGTCATATCAACATACAGGGTATTTTTATGGTCTTTGAAACTTGTCAAATTCACCTGTTGTAAGCTTTAGGTGTTATGTCCTTCAACAGTATTTTGTCTTTCAGAACAAGTATATTGCCTGTACATAGTACCTTGCACTTTGGTTATGGTTATGGTTAGTACCCAAAGTGTTCTGTTTGTGTTTGTTGATCTTTGCTAAGGTATAGGATTCCATAGACGTTTTCTGACACAGTCTGTAGGTAGATTCCTTTATTAATACTTATGAAAATGCCATACGTAGTCTTTGTGTTGTGATCATGCAACATTTACAGTGATATTTGTTCCAATTTGATGAGAGAGAAAGTTACCTTTTCAATATAGTATTGTATTGTTTGACTCTTTCTGTCGTTAAAATGATGCAAATGTTTAAGTATATAAGTGGTAGATATCACACAATCTCGGTTGAATTTAGTTCCCTTTCTGTACATCTTAGTACGATATTTTTTTATGACTTATATACTTTCTAAATCTGACTTGTGTACAAGGCAAAAATATTTTTGTCACTTATCAAAAACTCCTACTAGTGAGATCCAATAGTATATTACGTGTTTATCATTCTCAGTTCTTACTGAGATACGTCCCTTGAAATATTATAAAGAAAGTCCGTGTTTGAATTTTTGAATTTAAAACGGGCTAACGGAAAAAGAAAACGTTTGTACAGGTAAAGCCCGATATAGATAGTTCTCACCATATTCCATTGTCTTTTTAAGCCACTCTTGGTGACAATAATATAAACTTTTTCTTCGTATTCCATACTACCGATCGCGACCGCAGCATTCGCGCGCAGCTATAGCGTATTTCTTCCAGTGTCTGTTTTTTCGCTGGTGGTTGTCGTGTTTGGACTTGGTGCTCGTCTAGGTAAGATGGTACCGCTCTCCACCGAGACGCGATCGTCAGTTCTTTCGGTCACTACTTTATGCATGCTTCTGTCGTGGTTGTCCGGTACGAGCCGGCGCATGATCCCCTTGTTCTTGCTCTTGTCGTGCGGCAGAGTGTTCGAGCCGGAAATGGGGAGCCTGTGTCTCTCAGGTGACCTGTTCTGCGCGCTGTGATTGGCCTGTTCGGACAGGCTCTCGCTGTGACGTTTCCGGTGATGCCTCCGTCTGCTCCGCACGCTCAGCGTGTCCTCAAACATGACGTCCTGTCGAAGGAACTCGTTAAAGATGGCGTCAGTTTTCTCGTCGATGCTGTAGTCTCGTCTCGGGTACTCGTAACGTTCTTTCGCCGAGGTTAGTCGGAATTTTCCTTTGACGACGAGTTGTTTGGAAGGGCTAGCGGGGCGGTGACCGCTGTTCCCTTCTGCGGATGCTTCCATCTCCATCAGCACAGGTTCCGTTTTCCCTTCTGACGTGAAGGATTTCCTTCTCTCTGCTGCCGACTTTGGGCTGAGAGGTACAGGACTCAGCTCGGGCTGTACCTGTTCGTGCTGCTTCTCCCGGTCGTGACTGAAGTCTTGTACGGTGACGCGTGGAGACGTGGCCGATGGAGATCTCGTCGGCACCTCGGGGATCCGGACGGCTGCCATCGCCTCCACGTCCTCGTCATCGAACGTGAACCGTATCCCCTCCTTCTGATGCACCAGTTTCGGCTGCTTTTCTATGGAAACGTAGCCGCTGTCTGACTGCATCATCAGGAGCCTCGTGTTGGGGCTGGGCGGGTCCTCGCCACCTCCTCCGCCTCCCTCAGTCTCGCGTTCCTCGCTCGCCTGGCGGGAGAGCGGGCGGCGAGGGGACCGCGGACGTACCGGCCCCTGCGGTGCACTCGCTGCTGCAGCGGGCGCATCGCCTCCCGTTCCTGTCCCTACGGGCCCTTCCTGTTCCGGGCTGGAGAGGTTGTCCTCGGCGCCATGTTGGGACGACGTGTCTAGTTCCAAGGTGGTTCTCAGGTGCCAGATGTGTCGAGACAGGTCCTTGTTGTCAGGCGCGGAGTGACTTATCGCCGTGCTCGCAGCCTGCGGACTCTGCACCGCCGTGACCTCCTCCGCACCCGCCACAACCTGGAAGCTCCCCGTCGACTGGAATCGACCGGAAGAGTTCTTAGCTTTTCGACCCAGCTCGATGTCGGTCTTTCCTGGATCTCTTTCAACCGGGTCGGACACCGCACGTTGCCTCAGTAGAGGGCGGGGGTGAGAGCTCAACACCTGGCAGTCGAAGCTCTTCCAAGGCCTGCAAGTCTTCCATTGCTGGATCTTCTGCTGCGAAGGCAACACGGCGTCCAGGCTGGCGTGTTTCTGCAGTTTGCGAAAGAACTGCCTGACGGCGCTCTGTTCTCCCGACCCTTCCTTGGGGGGCTCGCTTCCACGGTGCACTTCTACAGGCACGCTGACTTCGGAGGACTTCCTGCGATCCGAGCGGCAGCTGTCTGGACCCGGGGACTCGGTGTCTGTCTCTTTGGGGCTCTCCGGCTCGTCTGCCATCTCGTCGGCGTGTGTGATGGTGAGGAGCGGGTAGGTCTCGCGGGCCGGGCGGGGTGAGTCCACGGAGGCCGACTTCAGGATGGCGGGAAGGCCCAGGGTCTTGTTCAGACGTGCCTTCTTCAGGTGGTGGAAGTCTCCCTCAGTGTATCTGTAATAGTTAACAGTCATTAGACTCGCCACCTGGGTAAAACTTACAATCGCTTTTTCAGAACCCTCTCTATGTAGAAATCCGATTATATACTAGATAATGAACGTCAAAATATAGCCTTTACTTCAGTCTTGGGAGAGACCTATCAAGGGGACACACACTTGAACTACCCATGATTAGGTCGGGGGCAGCATTAATTCGACAACACATATCCTACTCTTTACACTCCTCCCTGGAAGTGGTAGACGACGTCCTCGTCCAAAATTTGTTATTTTTAAAGCTTTAGCTAAGCGGTTATCTCACTGGACTGCGCACACATTTTCGTCAGTTTGCGCCCACTATAAGAATTCCAGGCGCAATTTGGCACAGTCCTGTGGAATACCCGTTTTAGAGCAACGATGTTGAAGCGCGTCGACTGTTCTGAGGAAACTTTACATACCTTCTCCTTTTGTTGGAGTCCCTCCTTAAGGGGCTGTCGTCGTCGTCAAGGAGATCCACGCCCTGGAAGGACACCCTGCGCTGCGTTGATTGGTCGGGAACGCCCAGCTGACCACCGCTCAGCACCAGAGTCGGAACGGTGTCTTCAGGAATATCTGAAGGCAGAAAAAAATGTCCAGATTTACGCATGATATCAAAATAACTGATCTACTGGTACTGGTGGACGCACTGACTACTACCAACTAAGAAAAGAACAAGAGGTATTCATGCCTTCAAGTACCAGAGTTATGAACCCAGGATTGAATATATACTTCAAAAATCCTTTTCTTTTCTCTTGAACTATCGTAGAATGGAGCTCCATACCATAAAGTATTATAAACGCATCTCACTAGGTAGCTTCAAAACGTTAATTGATAAGAGGTAGAGGTAAATGTTAAGTGTGACAGGCCGTCCAGTGTAATATAACCAACTGCTGCGCTGCATGCCTGCGAAGCTGGTGTGCTGTACCAATTATACAGATACAGATCTGCATGGCAGAACATTAGGGTGACGTCAGTTGCTATGGTGACGACGTTACCATAGTGACCATCGCGATGTCCGGCGAGGTCAATGACCGCCCGCCAATAACGCTAATGCAAATAGATCGTCCAAGTATATATAGATTTTTCCATTGGCAAAAGGCTGGGTCACCCGGGTTAACCCACGAGTATATCGATCGACTGTATCAAAGAGAAATGGATGAAGCTGCAAGATGTGGGCTACCTTTTTGAGGAAAACTGTTATACTAAGGCCACAGCAAGTAAATTCTATGGATGGCATCATCTTCAGACTGCAAAAATACCTCCCAAGTGTCACTTTTGCAAGTACAATCATAAGCCTACAACATTTTGCTAATTTTGGTAATTATGATCATTATGATCGTATCCAACGGAGAAAATCTTCTTGATTTTTCTGAAATCAGGCAAAAAGGATTGAGCGCGCGGATATCATCCATAAAATGTACTTGCTATGGCCTAACACATTACACTTAAAGTTATAATAATGAATAAACGTCGTTAAAATATAACCCCTCCCCTTTGTGTAGTTACATTTTGATATTGATCTATAAATTTTTGTTACAACTGAAATTAAAGAGAGAAGTTGAATTTATCTACTAATGATATTTTATACAGAATTCCCCTCTCATAATCTATGTCTTCTGCTAGCAAATGCTTTTTATTTCTTCTATATTAATGTTAGGATTTTGAAGTGAAATATAAAGTTTGCATCGATTCATGGATTGGCAGTATAGAAATATGATATCCCCTTTATGACTGAATTCAATTTAGGCTATTAATTCATAACCACAAAAATGCTTTATTGATTGAAAGAATCATAAATCTGTCGCACGTCAAATATTGAACGATTCTTATGCATTAGATTAATTACAGCATATTGATAGATACAAACAACGCCATACGTGCAATACGTACTTTCCGGGAGGTATTAGTAGCTTCTTCTTTTAAGTCAATGGCCAATTAATAGTTCCACATTTTTATGATAAGTGTGTTTTGTAATTTTAACGTAGTCATTTGGAGTTTTAATTTTCTAAGTGGTGAAAGCTGGGAGAGATTGTGCCCAAAACATTATCCACTGCGAATATAGTGTTTTAATGTGAGTCTTTAAAATTACAGTTTTAACATTTTATCTAGATGATGGTATCTAAAAGAAATATACAGGGTAACACCACCTTGACCAATACATCCACATCCCCGTACCACAATGTACTTCCAAATCTTTGATCATTCATAAACATACATGGAGCAATTTGGCGGATTATATCAAATATTAGAGCCATAAAAGGTTTGGCAACTGCATCGTATATCATGGCCAATTCCTGTCTTTATCCGAACATAGGCGCGCACGCTATGTCATAATAGAACTGTGCCTGCGTGTTATAAATCAATTTGATGCTTTTACGTACCCCCCCCCCCCCTTCGTATTCAGCCTTGAAGCCAATACTTTAATGAAAAGCAACAGGAACATATGGTGGAAACGTAATCTAACGATAAAGCAAAATGTAGTTAATGAAAAATAAAAAGATAGAATTGGTGTTTTTGTTCGTTTTTATCTAGTTAGATTTAGAGTCTTCGTCAATTCATAGCTATACTATAAAACCCGCTCCCCAACTGGATCTCTTTAGTGTCACTGACGAAAGATAACGGATGTTATCTGAAACGTCTGATCGTTTCCAAAATCGTATCCAGTTGCTTGAGTAACTGCTTTTTGGCGAGATTTAACACATTTGTGGAAACATTGAAATAACAGGTGATTATCACTTCGTTTCAACCCGGAGACCTGACTGTATGGTTTGATCCGCTCCCACCGGGAAGGACTCCTATGTACTCTTGATGTGGGTTCTGTAACGTGCTTAAGGTGTGAATCTCAAACACAGGGCCCTTGTTTAAGTCCCAAACAAGAGGACGTCTCTAACCGAAGCTAGGAACTCATTTAACCAATGTCAAGTGATGAAATAGGTGTGAAGTGCGTTTAAACCAAGTATACAGAATTGGGGCTAACCAGGGATTCAAACCCAGAATCTTTGAATCCAAAGTCAACAACCCAAAGTAAAAATTAAAAAAAGTCAACCACGAGACCACCTAGCCACCGTTGGTGTGGTTTTGATACAAATCTAGTGGAGAGGCGGATTGATTTTGTCCACCTGGAGGTAAACGGGGGGCACCAGGTGTAAGGGCGGTCGATTCCATCAGACAAATAATCCGATACGCCGTTTGGAAACAAAATAATTCCGTCTGGTCAGAGATGTTATATGAAGAAGTGAAGGGGGCAATCAAACGCCCCAAAATTGATCAAACAAAATTTCACGAATATGCAAATAGTGCAATTTCTACTGGTAAGTTCATTGTCTTGCTAATAGTAATTTTGCATTTTTTTCTTGATATGCAACTCTTCTAATAATAATAATGATATATTGATACTAATAGAGATTTGACAAATATAGCCAAATAACATCGGACGTACATGTAGCTGGTCGCATTTCATACTCCTCCGATAGGCAACTCCTCTGTCATGTTATGTGTCTAAATTTGTCAGCTTTTCATTACTTTTCAAACGACCTGTGGAGGCTGGTAGCGGCTAAGAATTCCACACGGACCTTATACGCACGTGTAAACCTGGCTTTAACAAGACATGCTTGCCAGTAATGCGTTCTGTCGTATAGTGTTCACTCTGCGCATCTGTTGAGGTCCCCAGGGCCCTGTGCCCCATATTTCTATAATCTCATTAAAGCCTACACTTGTACGTACGTGTCAATCAAGTTTTTGGGTCAGACAGATGATACGATAACGCAGGCGTCAGGACGAGATACGGAAGATTTATTTTTCTGCGTCGACGTTCCCATTATTGTACAATGATACAAATGATATTTTTGTGAATATTTGTATGTTTGAAATAATAATGATGAAGAAAGCAACAACCACAGAGGAGCCTTTTTGCACATTGATGAATAAAATATTCTTGTAATACTACTTCATATAAGGACGATACGACAGGATGCGTAATAATTTTTCTGCATTGGCCGTTCCCATTTTTGTATGTACTATGTTATTTTGTGAATATTTTGTCTGATACACACTATCCAGTGATGCCTCTGATATGATCATAAGCGTATTACTATTGATATTTGATAAATGATGAAAGATAAAAACAACGGAATATGCTTTTTTTACACTAGGACGACTCTAGTAATAATACTCCAGGTATTGCACCTTCACTGTACTATACACTGCACTATATGCCATATACTGCTCACGCCCCCTTTGTTTTGTCTCTGTACCATTCACAGTTTCGTTCTGAATATTACATCAAATACTATAATAACAATCATAGTCATGTGTTCATAGCTACAATTTTACATGTCTAGTTCTTATTTTCTCTGCTATGGGGATCGGAAAGGGTTGTTACGATACAGATGAAGACGAAAAACACCTTACCTGACAAGGTGTGAACATTGATGTCGAAATTTTCACCCTCCCCATAGTCGCCTCTCACGTCGCTGTAGTGGGTGGAAGAAAACACATGGTCAAAATAAAATTTCACGGACATCTTCCTCTACCCAAGAGTCGGGAATCTTTTCTTCGAAGATTTCCCCTTCCGAAATGTCTGGAATGTGAGGAGAGCGCCGTTGACATGGCATCGGAACTGGATGTTGTCTTAAGGGGGAGGAACAAAATGGGGAGGGATGGCACGGTGAGGGATATGAAAACGGGTTTCAAAATGTCGGACCTGGGGAGGTCTATCGACGTCATTCGCCGACGACGCACGAAGAATGCCGACGCTTCCACGAACATGACGTCATGTACAACTCGTGCCCATCCCTTTTTGATAGAGCGGTACCGTATATCTGAGATCACGGAATGGAGATTAAATCAATAAACGTGTAACAATAGACAATCGTTAAATGGTGCCTGGATGGACAGCTGGCTCTACCAGGCGTCGCTTCTACACGCGTATTTCCCATGAAAAATGCGGCAAATTTTAACAAACCTGTCCTTAGTGCTGATTATACAATAGTGATTATGATAAGTATTTCCAGTGCTGAAGTTTCAGAACCTTCATACTTACATTAACAGTAAAGGTATCATATGTTCTCAGCGTCAATGGTAAGTACATCAGATTGCAAATAATCTATATCTCTGTTCATTTTCCTGAGTTAAAACGCTTACCCTAGAAAATAATCAATCACCCTGTATGGTAACTTCTCGCAATGACACTACAACGTTCACGGAGAGGTTATTTGAGATAGCATGAAAGACAGTACCTACGATTCGCCTCAAATTCTCGAAGAAGACAGTAGGTAACGGCAACACCTCATAGAGAGAAGCAAGCACACACCTGTTTTTCCTCAAGCAAGGTAGAAAAGACTGAATATATCACCAATCGTGGGAGTTTTGCGTGGGGGAAAGAGTATCGGAGCTCTCTCTCTCGCTGGCTTTTACATTTCAGTGGGCAGCGATTTGCATTTTTTGTGGGGGTTGGGGCACAAAATAGACTAGAAGCTCGGTGGTTTTAATGAGGTGATCCTTCTTCGGGAAATTTGTTTAAAATGTTGCCATCTGAATGGTTTGTGACAACTCCCTTTCATTATAAATTATTCCTCTTTTTATAGTTTGACGATACTAACTTGGTATCGTTTTCTCTATCTGTATGTTTTGCATTTTCAATAATGATTGAATCATTTAGACATTATCTTAAATGTGACCAACTGTACGGTTATTTTCTATGCTCTTTGTTTACAGGTCCCTTCTAGATTTCGACGTTTGCAGATTTTCGTCTGTGTACGTGTCTGCTCCTAGGTAAATTATTTTGTAATATTTATCTATTTGTAAATTTTACGTAGAATTCTAAAGAAATACATTAAAATTCTGCCACCAAAACGTTTAGCGATAAACACTTTGTACATTTTTCGTGTCATATTTTGATATTTCTATTGGTTTCCCACCTCTGTGCTTAGGCAAATCGTATGACAATATCTTTTTTTTTATAAAAGTAGAATTTTAAAGAAATGGTTTCAAAACGCTGCCACTTGTAAAAGCACTTAGTGATATCGCCTTTCCTTATTATTTCCTTCAATATTTCGATAGTTGTATCTTTCTCTCCCAGCCTGTGGTAAATTGCATCACAAATGTACTAAATTTATAAACGTACTTAGTATAACGATTTCATCTAAATTTCACTTTTGTAAATTGAGTAAAACTTATATAATTTACCGAGGTACAGAGATGGAGAAAAGGATGCAAATATATTGAAATGGAAAATATCAACAAAGACCGTTATGAATTTTATCGATACTTAGCGAATACATATTGACCGTGGCGCGATGCTGACGATATTTGGTCCATCTGTTTCCCGTGTAACATAAATTGATCACTTAATCAATCACGCCTGGGATGGACATGTTAGGGGATGTCCCTGGGCGTTAATAATCCCACACTAACTGACAGTGGGGACGTGTGCTTAGGCAACAGCAATGGAATTTTATGGATGACATCACCGGCACTCATCCAATTTTTTCTGATTTTGACAAAAAAACACAACATTTTCCAATTCGAAGATGTGTTCTAGCCAGCCTGATTTTTTTTACGTCCCCTGGATTTTGAATTTGGAAATGCTGTTGAGCGCCAAAGGCGCGACGATCCTAGGAGGTCCTGAGGCAGGTTCTTCCTGGAAAAATTTGAAATCTAGACTATCTAAAACGCCATTTCCTGCAGTTTTAGGGGCACATTTTGCTCTTAAACTCAATTTGGTTCAAGCAATATTTTTACATGCCGATTTTGTCCATCGCAGTCTGACAGCCGCACTAACTGTTAGTGGGGACGTGCGTACTTAGGCCACAGCAAGGAAGTTTTATGGATGGCATCAGCGCGCTCATCAATTTTCACCTGATTTTGAGGGAAAATACAATATATTTTTCCCATGCGGAGATGTTTGTTTGCTTTGCATACCCAGTAAACCGCCACATGGCGTAATTAAACTAGAAAGGCCGACATTTGCTTGAGAGCAAATACAGCATATTTCAGCCATCTCCCTCATGCAACAATAGGCCTTGAGGTCGTTGACCCCTTTGGCCATTCAAAAATGACCAAAAAAACCACAAATATATCATTTTAAAGTGGTCCATGCCAAAAAATATACATGGGTCATTTGAATAAATATCTAGAGCACCCCTTTACCAATTTACGGGTCATTAGGTTGTAAATCGAGGGAACAGGAGCCAAAAATGTCAAAATTTTGTCAAAAAATGGCCATAAAATCGCAAAATTAAGCATTTGTTGTACCGTATGGGAAAACTTTTATTGAATCTATGTGCACATAATTGAAGGGCACTTTTATACCAAATTTCAGATCATTTGGTTGTAAAACGAGGCTACAGGAGCCAAAAATGTCCGTTTTTGGTCAAAAAATGGCCAAAAATCGCAAAATTAAGTATTTTGTTGTACCGTATGGGAAAACTTTTATTGAATTTATGTGCACATAATTGAAGGGCACTTTTATACCAAATTTCAGATCATTTGGTTGTAAAACGAGGCTACAGGAGCCAAAAATGTCCTTTTTTGGTCAAAAAATCGCAAAATTAAGCATTTTGTTGTACCGTATGGGAAAACTTTTATTGAATTTATGTGCACATAATTGAAGAGCACTTTTATACCAAATTTCAGATCATTTGGTTGTAAAACGAGGCTACAGGGGCCAAAAATGTCCTTTTTTGGTCAAAAAATGGCCAAAAATCGCAAAATTAAGCATTTTGTTGTACCGTATGCCAAAACTGTTATTGAATCTAGGTGAGCATATGATCAAGGCACCTCTGTATCAAATTTCATGTCATTCGGCTGTAATACCAGGGTACAGGAGCCCGAAATATACATAAAAATTGACAATAACCTCAATAAAATCATTTTAAAGGCAGATATGAAAAAAATGAAAAAAACACCTGAGGGTATTGGCTTACTCTACCTTTGTGCCAAATTTCAAGTCAATCGGATAAAAAATGGCGGAGTTGATTCGATTTGAAGATTTGACAGGAGAAAGAAAGAAAGAAAGAAACATTACGAATACAATATATTTCACCATACCTATGGTATGGCTGAAATATAAATATTTCACCATACCTATGGTATGGCTGAAATATAAATATAATAATCTAGGTTTGTACTGCGCAGTATAAGCTGCATATTCAGACAGATTTGTTTGAACCAAGAATAAATGTGATTGGTTCTTCAGCGAAGAGAAGGCACCAAAATGGGAAATATGTGGTCTGGTAGCCTTGATTATACTTGTAGAATTGAGGTAGTGAGGTACATGTGGTTGTAGTTGTAGAAGTGAATCTAGATCGATAGCAAACGTGGCTCCAATGTGGTAGTCGTTACTGTAGTTGTCATCTTGGTAAGGGATACCAGTCTATCACACTAGTGTCACTTTGTGCACGTCTTGAATACAGAATTAAAACACTTGTTGGCTGTGTTAGAATGTTTTGTTGCTTCTTAAAAATCTAGCCATCTTGGTTTTCTTTCGCCCTCACGCATTAGATTTGGCGTCTGCAAGGGATGCCATCCATAAAATTCACTTGCTGTGGCCTAACTGACAGTGGAGACCTGTGCTTAGTCACTTAGGCAGGCTATAAATAATGGACTTAAGTACGGGGCTCGTCGCACGGGGAACGGAAACTGAGTTAATGCGACACGGCACGACATTTCTAAGAAATTCCTCTATTCCTTAATCGTACACAACTCACGATCATAATTGTGGTATTATAAGTCACACAGAATGTGGCATTGTAAGTCATAAAACATGAATATTAAATTATTAGTTCCCCTCTCTTTTGCTCGTGAGCATGTCACTGTCATATCTACTATCATAACACTATGTAGTATTATAAATTATGGGCATAAAAATCAATCTCTCTTAGAATAAAAAGTTCACAAGTAAGGTCATTTTATTTAAAGTCCCTCCCTCCTGCGTGTGGTACTTTAAATCACAGAATATAAAAAATTAAATACTGAATATGAAAATTGATTTATCCTAGAGCAATCATTCCCGAACAAAACGTGCATGTCTATAGACTAAGGTTGGACATTCATCTGTATTTAACTTGACAGAATTCCATATGTCCCCAAGAGAATTTCAGCTTGTAATTCGAAACGCAATCAAGAAGACGGGGGACGCCATAGTCTTTATGTAATATTCGATTTACCACTCACCAAATCAGGTGTAAAATCTGCATTAAGTTACATCTTAGAACTAGTACATTGTTCATTCTTTGACTAAGACTGGTGCCATATACACGTGGGTGAATTTGACATTTTTTGATTTTGTGGGAAATTACAGTAAATATCCTCTCCAGAATATATTAATTTTGCGTAGTTTAAGTGATCTCTTGCTCTCTAGAACGCGGCATGAAACTGGGTGAACGCACTGTGGGGCGAACGTGCCATTTAGTCTTTTGATGTTCCATTTACGTGAAATCAGCCGAGTAATTGATCACTCAAAGGACTCAATTAGGTAGAAAAAAACATGGAAAAACATCTGACGAAATTCCTTTCAAGCGGACATTGAATTAATACATCACTAAAATCAACTTTAATACAAGCAACCAAGCAACCAAACCAAACATTAGTCATATTCTTATCCACGCAACGCAACGAAAGGACCTGTAGCTTTGGGATGAGCAAGCATTTTTTTGCCAGAGGTAGCTCAGTGCAAAAGATGGCCCATGTGGCAAAGACTTGTTCTATATTTTCAAAGCGGGGTCTACAGGGTTCAGCAGTAATGATGCGTAGGTGTATCTCTCCCTTGATCATCCTCGTACAGAGTCCCAAAAGGGAGGCATTTAAGAGGATGTTTAAAAGCGTATTCGAATAGCAAAGAACGCCCCCACACCCTCACACTCACGTATGATGCTTCTCAAAGGCCACATATTAGAGATAAAACGTGTAGCATGCATCTGTTTAGAGATCAGTCAGAGTTGCCGATTATAATCACCAGCTTTGAGATATTTTTTGCGATATTTAAAAAGGTAAAAACCGCATAGTTAGGACATAAATCCTGCTTTTCAACACAATCTCTTTAGTGTCACTAACGAAAGATAACGGATGTTATCTGAAACGTCGGGTCCTTTCCAAAATCAAATCCAGTTGCTTGAGTTATTGCGTATCTACAAAGGTTGTTCTGCGTTTCTGTAAAATTCATGGTGTGCAACAAGACATCAATATAATTGGCTTACACAGTCAAAACGTGTTATAGACGCATGGACAATATCACGTCGTTGCCTTTGCCCTACATTTGCTGTAACTATCTTTGACGTAGATAGACTGATTGGTCCTTTTTGCGGGTAAATGGTTACACTGATTGGCTGAAAAACGTTCTCGCTGGCGCTGATTGGCTATGAACGTTTGTCCTTGACGGCTATTGGCTAAGGAATTTCAGCGTTGATGCTGGTTGGCTATCCATGGACGCTGTCTTTGTTATGCTGTTTGTGCTCGAGCTCAGTGGCCAAAACTTTGTCTATGATTTGGTACTGGTACATGGTAGGATATGCTTTATATCAGGTATAGAAGCACGACCCCAATATGAGTTATTGTGGGGCTAATTTAGTTGAGATTTAAATCCTTGCACATTGATGGGTCTGTCCTTGGTGCTGACGAAGCGATAAACCCCACTAAGAGCTTGAAATGCCAACTGCAGGCTATAGTATATACTCAGTACCCTGTACAAAACCCTGGAGTTTTTTATTACTTTGTACTGGGTATATACTACATTACGTATATGTGGAATGTGTTAGCCTTATCATCATTAGTGCATGACGTATAGTTCGGAAAAGATTTGAACTTTTTTAAACCAACCTCTTGCAATTGAGCCTATAGTTAGCCCCTTGCACCGTCCCAGAAGAGAACAGGCAGTACCTGCACACAGCAAACTTAGGAGATGGAGGCATCATATACATATACAACGTATAGGTTTCAAATATTCTAAACCCACCTCTTGAGCCCCTTGCGCCGCCCCAGACAGTACCTGCACACGGCGATGGTCAGGACTACCAGGACGGCCCCGCCCACCGCCCCGCACGCGATAAGCACTGTGGGAAGGTTGGAGGGCGCCTCCTCACTCGTTCCCTGGGTGACGTCTCCCTGGCAACAATAAACAACAAAAAATAAGTCTGATCATCCTTCTTACTTGGCTTGCGCAGTCTTGTCATTCGTTTCCTTGGTAACGTCTCCCTAGCAACAAGTATAAACAAGGAAAAATAACCCTGTTCATAGTTCCAACTGGGATCGGCAGCCTCCTCACTGGTTCCCTGGGTGACGTCTCCCTGGCAACAATAAACAACAAAGAATAAGGCAGTTCATTGTTCCAACTGAGCTTGCCCAGCCTCTTCACTGGTTCTCTGTGTAATGTCTCCCTAATAACAAGTATACACAACACAAAATACGTCTCCCTGGCAACAATAAACAACAAACAAAGTGAATGAGCCCATTGACCCACAATGCAACATGCTACTCATGAGCAATAGCAATCATGAATAGGTGTAAAGTTATAGTTACTTAGAGTCTATTATTTTTATGACACTCTTATATCTTGATATTAAGTTGTTGTCATCTTTGCAACAGTACAAATTCCATCATTTTGGGGGGTCGAGGGGTGTATCTTCGAACCAGCCACTCTCCCCAATTACCAATGACTGTATGTACTTTTGCGGTTTCATTCAGTACTGCAGCAGGCAAACCGCCACTAATGACCTTATCACGTCAACAATGCAGACATTAGAAAGCACTTAAAAGCTGACAGAAACAAAATGTGCTTGCCAGATAGTTTTGACGCACACAAAGTGCAGCTAGTTGCAAACGTTGTCAATATTGCAAACGAGGAATTTGGAAGTTGGCCAACATCCATTCATCTTTTTTTGCATAACAAACAACAAGAGCGCGAAGAAACGGGGGACTGTGCTGGGAGCTAAAAGAAAAGGTTTTCTTGTTGAGGCTGTTGGGTCAGTGGGTCGTTATCCATTGTGTCTAGAGCACGGTACTGGAGGGTGGAGCCCAACCCTCTCCTTACACCGCTTTTCACCTCCCCAATGTATACAGCCAGAACCCATCTTAACACCCGGGTGGGGGAGAAAAGTGTAATCTTAGGTGCCCCTAGTCTCTACCAGACTCCGGGTCGCTGGAAACCCGTAGAAATGGAACAAATAGAGGAGTAAGCCGGCCAAAGGAGTGCAGCCGGTCAGGGAACAGCACGCGACCCGAATAGTACGCGTTCCCTGGCCGGCTACTCTCGTCTGTCTCTGGCTACACTCCTCTATTTGTTCCATTTCTACGGTTTGCCAGCGACCCGGGGTCTGGTAGAGACTAAGGTGCCCCTTCTGTGAAGTACTTTTGTCACCAGTGGCAGGCCAGTGGTATGTCTGGGGATTTGAACCCAAATACCCTTGCCATTCAGATCCAAATTTGAACAATGGTAGAATAAGTGATGATAAGAATAAGTGGCATCGTTCCAACACATCGGGAATCAAATTTTCGTACTCGCAATTCGAATGACAGGGAAGTGCCATAGTTGGTTTACCTTTACACATCTAACCTTTTTTTTTCCATTTTCAGCTTAAATATTTTCCCGTACGCAATTTTTTCTGCTCAATACCCAAAGCCAATATTTTGCTGACAACAAATCGTTCAAATGTCAAATGTACTTCTTTCATATCGTATTATAGCTTTGAGCCTTTTCAGTCATAGTTCTGTTGATGCCGCATGCAGACAGCATATTGCTGCTCAATTTTCCAATACGTTTATAGTCAAACCAAGGAGCTTATATCTCAATATAAGCTCCTTGGTCAAACGTAAAAAGCAGTCAAGTAAAGTTCTTTAGATATATGTTATCAAAGTCATTAAAATGTAATTCAAAGGCTTGCCGTGCGCACAATAAATGTGTTGTCCGGCAATTTTCCGCATCATTTTTACAAGATTCAATCGGAAACTTGACACAAACTATAGCAAGATCCGGTGATCACTGTGGCACGTTAAAAGGTATAGAACGACCTTTGTGACTAATAACGCCCACTCAGGGCTCTCTAATGTCGTTAAGATTTGAATTCAAACGTCCCAACGGCCTGATAGCAGATATCGTTGTATCCCAAGGTCATGTCCTCGCGCAAGTACATGTAACTTGGTTGTTAAATCGTTTTTGATTGGCTACTTGTTCATTCACGCCCAATCGATTGGGGAGGGGGGGTCAATGAAAAGATCGTTCACAAAAAGGTCGTTTATACTCTCGTGAGATTGACGTCACAAATGTTCGCCATATTCTATGACGTCATTAACGCCCGCCATATTGGATGGTTGAAGCTGGAAGTTGCTAGAGAAACCTATCTGTTCAATTAGGCGATTTTTATTACTAAAATTCTGGCATTTTACACGTACACAAATATAGCTCTGACTATTCTAGGGTCAAACCATGACTTGTCCCAACCAGATAGTATGGTGCTTGTGACACAAATTGGACACCCCTAACTCTAATCTAAACACACATACACACACACACACCCCCCCACACACACACATAAATACATACATACAAGCACAAAATGATGAAGTACCAAAATATTGCAAACTGGTACATAACTTTTGTACTCACCGGGGACTTGCTGGATTCAGTGCCTAAGTCCATATGTCGGCAGTGTGTCGCACGCTCATCTGCGCATGCGTCCAGCTACGTCAGTTGTACATCAATGCGTGTCAGCTTTGTCTGTTGGGACGCAAAATTCGGAAGAGTTTGTCAAAATCTCGCTCGTGACGAATACGTTGGTGACGTATACAACATACCGTTCCCATAGCCATTTTCACCTCAAAATGTAGAAGCACGACAAAAGACAATATATTCCCCTCCATACTGTAGTATGGAGTGAAATATGAAAATTCAAATGTTACACAGACATAAGGCCACTACCCTTCCAAGCAGATCCTCGGTGGCGGGCAGGCAGTATCTATGTACCGATTGGCTAAGCACGCTCCATTTGCCCTCCGTAGGTTACAGGGTTAACCTCCACAGCGCGAACCTCCTCAAAAAAAATGAGCCCAGTCTTTTTCTTGAAAATAACCTCGCCACACGAGTGTGACACACTTATCTCCTCTCTGGTTAAGTGGAAACCCACAGGCAGTTTCGGGGCAAATATTTAGCAGGGTTAGAAATTTGGCTTGACACCGGGCTTTTGTGATTTAAACCCGTAAATGGTAAATGTGTCTTACCTGTAAACGTGTACTGATGCCGCATAGCGACTCGCTTCTTCTGTTTGAAGTCATCAAGGCCTTCTGACGGCAAACCGATCTTCAACTGCTAACGCCTACCAATCTTCCACGGCTAACGGTAATTCCCTCAGAATCTAGCAATGCGAACGACAAGGAGAAGATAGTCAGTCCATGCAGTGTAACTACTAGTTTGTGCTCTGTAAATGTCACTGCACAGATCTGTGAGGTAATATCATGTGTTATGAAGGGTTAGCTCATCAGGACAAGGACATTTAAAAGTATTAGGTACGTTATACAGTATTACGAATATCTCTGCTGTGTCACATTTTTTTAAATTTCATACTAATTTTATTGTTTTTCATTACTGTATATATATTGGTAAGCTCTTGTTGGTGTGACTTGTTGTTCTTAAAGTAATTGTTAGATTGTAATTTCCAACGTATGTATTTTAATAAGGACTCTAGGAAGAATGGTGTGCACATATTTTATTATTACTAATGTAACGTTAGATTTCTAATAAACAAAACATTAATTCATAGTAGAATCATAAATCAAAAAGAGATTGACGATATTATATTTAATATCTGGGGTTTGTGAATGTCTTGCTCATTCTGTCCAATATTAATTGGCTCCCACATGCACAAGGCAACAGGCATACATATAACAGGAAATTGCAAACAGGAAATGAAAAAACCTTTTTGGGACCTTTGACCTATCTTCCTGTCAGTATCCCCAACTAGCGGTCTCAAAGATTATTACAACTGGAACCCCGAGATGGTTCCACACTTTTCGATAAGTGTGATGTGTTCTTTAACGTACTTCAGGTGTGCTTCCTTTCATACAATTGACCTATGGCTTAACTGACTTAGGTCTTAGTCTCTACCAGGCCCCATAGGTCTTTGGAAAAATAGTAGAACTTGGACGAATAAAGACAGACAGCATGCCAGAGGAGTTAGCTTTAGTATGGTTTGCGACCCATCTAACTCCTTTGGCATGTTATTCGTCTATGTTTTTCCCATTTCTACTATTATTCCAATGACATATGAACCCTGGTAGAGACTAAGAATTCCATACGGACCTACTCTGTACCGTATGTACATTCAACCGCTTAATGTTTGTATGTTACAATTTAGATTATTTACCTGTATTTAGCCCACATTCAATCATTTCATGCATTTCATTTTTGTTCACTTTCAATTAGCCCCATGGGTATGAGTTTGCAATAAAAAGTTTCAAATTTATAAGCACGTGTGAACCCACCCTTAACGGCAAACAGAAAACGAAATTGAAAGCACCGCAGCGAGTGGGCGAACGAGACATACAGTCCTCCACAAAATCGATGAGTTTCTTCCCCTAGGTGCTTCATCATAACGGCTGTCTAACCAAGATCTCTTAATTTGCAGTGTTCACGAGAGAAAACTAGTGTGCAGTGGCACGCCCGAGCGTGGGTAGGCACACACTCTTCAAAGAAATCTCTCTCCTCGTAATGCAGCCCTGTCTGAGCCCTCACTGTCTGCTATCACTTTGATGTAAAGGTGAGATGGCAGTACGGGGGAGGATAGTGTGGGCCGCACAAATCCACTCTTACCGGAGGAAAAGATTAGGTACTTTGTAATTTGTTGATTTGCTAGAGTAATGTCCTTTTGAGATAAATGTTATAGCGTATTCGGTAAATAATATGGGTTGCGTAGGGACAATGCCTGGGTGTTAGCTAAAGTAGGAATATTCAGCATTTTATCTATTCTATCTATTTTGTTTTCTTTTACCAGGGTAGAAGATATATATAAATGTCTAAACACTACTTTTCTGATTGGCCCTGGGCAGACGTCTAAAAACAATACAACAATATATGTACAAGACAAAGACTTATTTGTACATCAATTTCCAGAAACGTTATTCATAATCGTAGTAGCTATCCACGACAGGTCGTAATGTTCAAAGGTCAAATCACTGTCTAACACAACAATTTGAAAGATTGTATAGACGATGTGGTTCAGTATTGATTGCCACGGCTATATATAAACCAACTGCAATTTTTCCATGTCGTCTTGATTGGAGATATAGTATTGCAGTTAACTAGTAGTTGTTGGGAGTAAAGTAAAGGAAAGAAGAAGCATTGAAAATAACATCACTCTTACGGAAAACAAAGTTCACAAATTTTGTCACAATCTACAATTAGACACGTTAAACTATTCACAAATGTCTTTTTTCAAATGACCAGTAAACTTGTGAGAGCAACCAAAGTTATGTATTGCTATATGTTTTAGATAAAAAAACGTCATCCGACCAATCTGATCAATGCCAATGACCTTGCTAGCCATTGAAAATAGTATATTTTCGGTTTACACTTATTCCATTACTTGAACAGAAGGTTGAAACCATAGGCGTCTATTGTTGTTCATACGTGCTTTCCTCTGGCCTTGGTGCTGAAAAGTTGATGGTGTTGATGTTGCACACACGTTATAATAGAGATAACGCCACAAGATAACTGGCAAAACATGTGTAGATACTAACTTGAAAACTAGATCCTAACTAGAAAAGTGAGAGAAAAAACTTTCAGAATCATCCCTATAATCTGTTTCAACCCACGCAGAGACACTTGCATGCGATGACTCATGCTACATGCTCTGATGATCCGACCCCGTTACATTCACGGGTGTCCGCCTCGTATCTCCTCCTACTGATCTCTTACCAGATGCGGCACCGCGCTGTCTGTGCACATCCCCCGCCCACTACCCTCATCTAGCCTCGGTTGCAGTCTTCGAACGGGGCTGTTTTTTTTGCGGGGGGGGGGGGGCTGGTTCGTGAATCTCAATGTTGGCTAGGTTCTCAAAGGGACTTTGCCGTGGAAATGAGTTGCTCCCCGTCTCAAACGTGAAACTCCTTTCCACGGCAAACTCCCTTCCTCGGCGAACTCCCTTTCCTGGGGGAGGACCATACACAAATTTTATCACAATTACCATTTTTGAAAGGCTGGAAATTTTAGTTGTGACATCTATTTGTCATTTTGTATGGATTTCCCTGTAGTATTACCCTGTAGTATAAAGCAAGGTTAGTATGTCCTGAAAATTGCACCCTTCTACGATACTGGTTCTCAAACACGTCTCCGACAGCAATTTTGCCTCATATAAAAAGGCTTTACCGGCATAAGAGAACCTAGCCAACGTTGAAATTCACGAACAAACACCTACCCCTACCCCCATCCCCGAAAAAAAGCCCTGGTCGAAGACTGCAGCGGAGGCTAACCCCCGTATATGTCAAGCCAATTCCAGTCTCATTATCCCCATCTGACAAGCAATCCAAGCCACGCTCTTCATATCATATCACATCTAGAGTTGATATCCAGAAAAGTAATAAACTTCATATTTAGATATCACATTCTACGTCATTTCTTGATCATGTTTTGTGATTAGAGTGAGCCCAATGGGTTGATATAACATAGTGAACATTCAATTGGATGTAACATGGCAAGCTTGATATGATCACGATACGGAGGTCAATAAACTTGGAGCTTTCGGCATTTCGTTCCACTAAAACTTTGATGGAACGTTGTGAAACAAAAGTGATTCAGATGATAGTAGATAGTTGTAGGAAATATCAGCTGCAGGCGTTTAGATTAAGGCAAGGCAAGGCATGGTTCAAGTTTGTTCGTTATTGTTTGAATCATATTTGCAGGCCAATGAATATATAGATGCATCGTCTGTGTATGTCTGCTTAGATAATGCGAAATACGACTTCTTAAAAACTACATCGCAAAGTTATATAAAATTAAAATGTAAGTTGTTTTTGATGTTGCTGTGAAGTATAATGGGTAGGGGATTTGCCTTAAAGAATTCGTAGCCCCTGCTTGTCCGATAGGGTCAGTTAGTCGTCATACTCAATAGAATTCTGGTTAAAGATTGTCATACATGTTGACTTGGATATTGTATAGAGGACAGTCTCATATTCGAACCGTTTGGCAGTATTCGTTCAAGGGATGCATTTACATGCAGATACTAAACAGTCAACATACATTATTTCTCGCATGCAATTAGGCCATTTTCTCTTTACTCAGGAGGAAATTATTACATAGCTTCGGTTAGTGACAGTGACTGGCATGACGCACCCGCTATACAGGAGTCAGGGGTAGGCGGGACTCTTACACCCTTGGTAGGATGTCCTCCTAGGAGACGGAAGGACGGAAACTCCAAACAACAAAGCTGCAAATCAGGTGGAAATGAGTACCTAGTTGCGGCTAGTGACAGTGACTGGCATTAGGAGCATGCTCGGGCATGACGCACCCGCTATACGCGAGTCAGGAGTAGGCGGAACACCTTACATCCTTGGTCGGAAGTCCTCATAGGAGACGGAAACTCCAAACAACAATCAGGTGGAAATTAGTACCTAGCTGCGGCTAGTGGCAGTGACAGGGGGCATGTTCGGGCATGACGCACCCGCTATACACGAGTCAGGGGTAGGCGGAACCCCTTACATCCTTGGTCGGAAGTCCTCAGCGTCCTTCGGAAACAGAGGAACGGAAACTCCAAACAACAAAGCTGCATATTTGCTGGGGCCGTCTTACCTGTGGCAGCTCCTGCACCAGTAGCATCAGTAGACGAGAGGATGGAGAAGTAATTAATTGCACACCCCTCCTAAGCCGTAAAAAAAACGTCATGTGCAGGCTAGGTAAACAGGTCACAAGTAACTGTTTGCCTACTCCATTGTCTCTCAAGACAGAAGGATACCAACATTCTTCATCGACGGACATATAATTTTCGCCTATCTTTTAACTCATATCTGTGAAACAAACAACACCCATCTCTCTCATTACGAGTGTACCAGAATTATCTACAAGTCAGCCCTGTCAGAAAACAAGACAATCTTATTTTCCTGCAAAATCCCCAAGGCTAGTGAATCCATTTCATTCCGGGCGCTTCGCTGCGGCACCATATATGGAGAAAAACTCTGTAAGCGTGCGGTTATGCAAATCAAATCTTGTCTGCAAACAGAGAGAAGACAATGCTCATGTCAAGATACTCCAGCTGATCCTTGGACGATCGCCGTAAGCAGTGACTAAGGAAAGTTGGCTGCCATAAATATATCTTGCTTTGATGTCTCAACAAGCTTTGAGGAGACTCGGTAACATGGAAAGTATGGATACAATCAAGACCACAGCATGTCCATAACATAAGACCGGACTTCTGCTGCTGTACCAACAAAGGCCGCTAGGGGATGTAAAATCTGTACAATTATCTACTAGTTTGAATGTGCAAAGGTAAACGTACAGAAACAATAGTAATGGAACAGTTCATCTGAACTATTCTTCAACTTAGGTATAGACGTTACCGTGAATATACATATTGTTTCCGCACTTTTAGAGATGTTGTTTCTTTGCCGCGAGGACTTTGGTAAGAGCGAATATTTCAAACATGGACACAGACCATTTACAATTTTCTATGGACATCTTTGTGGATGTCCCTGTAGCTTAACTGGTACTTCTGTTTGGGCTGCACCCATCTTTCGGGACGGACGTAAAATGGTGGACAAGTGTTCAGGAAGGTGCCCTCAAGCACGTCATAGGGAAGGGCTAGCAACCACTCCCTGTAAAAACTATATCCTGAAACAGCAAAGAAACTTGCTACCCTATAGGCCACTAGGCACTACAAGGGTCCGAACGAACGAATTTTCCTCTTTTCGATAGTCCAGGCTTTTAGTGCCGTTTGCCCGGAAGTGCGATGACCCCATTGGTGACCCCTGGTAAACCCGGCTGGCTTATCTGGGATCATGATAATGTCGCACTCGCGCCGCCGAACCTGCAGGGGGTTTAACATGTCTGCCCGCACTGACCTTTTGGATCATTGAAATGGTGCTTCTTCTCCGTATGGGAGGGGGGCTTGAAAGAATCGAGGCAACATCTTAACGTTGTTCAGCACTTCTGATATGCCTTTTCACAACTTACTTAAAGAAAAGCAAAGAGGGTTTTCAAAGGAGTCAGCATTAGGAGTCTGTCAAAACAGGGGCGATGGGCATAACGCTTATAATAGATAAAGCTAGTCCTATAGCCTTTTAAAAACCGTAGAAGCAGTGGGTCTCGGGCATTGTGAGGTGGATCCCAACCCTCTACTTACATTACCTTCTCAACCGAAGTCAGATATTCATTTTTACACCTGGGTAAAAGGCAACCTAAGATTTTCAAAATCAATTGGGGTGGGTGGGGGGGGACACTTTACTACCTTATAAGATGGAGCAGCTCTATTCCATTCCATACCAACATTCAAGGAACAAAAATCCGATGCCGCAGTGGCGCGCGAGGATGCTGTGAAGTTGAATTTTTGTGGGTTACAACATTTAGGGAATCCTCGCGGGGCTTGTTCCTGTGCCATTTTTTTAACCGCTCGAAATATGAAATAATGATGTACATGTAAATACGGGAATATACCTGTAGTGCAGTAGCTATCAATTTCATACAGATTATCTCATCCAGATTGTTTCCACGTTTAATGCTCTAATATTGCTTTTTCAGCCTTGATACATCATTGCTTTTTTAGCCTTTATTTAGCTTTGATACATCATTCGGCCTGAGCCGTTTTTCAAGATTTCAAGGGTTGCTTAGGTTGCCGTTAAGTGAGGAAAGTCGTATTATGTGCCTTTCCAAAGGACACAACGTCTAGCCGGTTGTAACGAACACTTGACTTCTCGATCTCACGTCAGCTAGCCTATTCACTGAGTCATTCAACACCACTGTAGTACTGATGTACGTTAATGGCTTTAACACACCTTGTGTCTGAAAAACCTGACGTGGGGCGTAAGTAGATTGAGAGCTGTAGGTAGGATTAGAAGGATGACAGCATCCTGTTTTCAAAATCACCAGGATACAAGCGTAGCTATATGAATAGCTGTGGCCCGGATGCCAGACTGTTTACAGGGCCTACACAGGCCAACTCCTCGGCCCTAGGGCCTACGTATACATACCCCCAAGGAAAGTCTACAACAGGCCCCCTGAGTTAGACTCTGCTCGATAGATATTATATATTTGAGATCGGGCTGGGGGTCTAACATCCAGGCTACTATGTGAACACTTCTTGTCGAAAACCTACAAGTTGATTTAAACATACTTACAAAATTATATATCAAAATTTACCTAGGTAATTAATTTGATGTACAAAAGATTATCATGGTAACTTAATCTCTCTTTATCTCCCATGATTCGTCTCACATAGTATCTAAACAGCATAACTTTCCTTTAGATAGTATTCAGCACCAAGGACAGACATTTTCCTGCGCGCTTTTGTGATGTTACATGTAGTTGACTTGTGCCTCTCTCTCTTTCTCCTCTCTCTATCTGTCCTCCTTCCTCTCCCACTATTTCTCTCTATCCCTCCCCTCTTTCCAAAATGTATGAAATGTATATCGAGCATATACAGAGTTTACCTGTTCGGACATTCAGGTATTGTAGATTACTAAAATATACTTCCGTCATCTATACAAGATATAAAGAACTAAACGTACGAGAAACTGTATCTATTTTCCTTATCACTCGAATAATAGACAAGATTATCAATTATTTTATTATAAATTCCTGCTTCTAAATTTCTAGATCTGTTCAGCATATATAGGTAAGTAAGTACGCACGTACCTTGTGCTGGCAAAGTCTTTTCTGAATGAAGTTAGCACTCCGAACCACGATTCGAATACGATGCGTCCTTAGATTATCACTGTTGCATCTGATTCACTTAAGATATGATTGTGAGTTATCTATACTTCAAAGAATGAAGACTATATAGTGCTACCTTAGTAGTGTCCGCTCTTTATACAGCTCCCGAAGGCTGCTCCTGACTCGCTCTCCCGTAAAACTCTTATCATCTCCGCACGTACAATCCAGCAAGTTCCGCTCCCCGTACTACCCGCCCACTCACCGCCCCGTAATGACGTGATGGAACGATTTAAATCACGACCAGAGACGGGTTCTTTATGAATGGAGCAGGAACGCGGATGGCCCGCGGGGTTCCGACGTTGTGGCGACAGGAGTGAGTTATGGTTACGACTGGCACGCGCGCGGGATGGTACCTAACCCTGCCCCGGCCCCCTAACCCTCCTAAATCATACTCATCAGCGATGGGCTATTCCGGTGTGACATGTACAGAAACAAGAATTTTAAATGCGTTACAGCAAGACTTTACACACAGAGGAAAGACATTGTTCAACTCATGCATCTTAATGTGTAATAATAAGTATCTCATAGTTCGTTATTAATTCACATTTATTGGTATAGATTTATGTGGTGTATTTTATGTATTATGTCTATGCATATGGTGAGGGATATGTACGTTTCCCGTTTCTTTACGTAACTTCCTCACTAATTCATACCAATCACACAATTCACACCTACGTGTGCAACGAAGTTTAGAGTTACATTAGAATTTTATTTGCTTAATGTGATTACTATGACTTGTTCCTAATCAACCCAAAAAGCCTTACGGACGTAGTCGAGTAATCAAATCTCCATATAGCCATTAAAAACTGCTTAGGACATCTGTTTGGGGATTCTCCTAGTAGCTCGTATGTTGGTACATGTTTAATGTTCATAATCAAATCACAAGACCGGATAACTCCATAAGGTACGGGTTATTACATTATGAAAGATAACAGAGGGGTGAAGGACATTCCCTTCCAAAATGAAATGGTTGCATTGATTTGTAACATGGGAGAGAAAAAACGAGCTAACTTTCGGACATTGCTACCTTCCAAATTGAAATGGTTACAGTTGTAACATCAGAGAAAAATCTATAGCTTCTTTCGGACGTATTTTGTTTCCTTCCAACCTGAAATGGTTGCAGCACAATGTAACAAGAGAGAGAAAAAACGAGCTTTTGGACAATTGTTTCCTTCCAAATTTAAAATGCTTGCGGTACTTTGTAACATGAAAAAAACGAGATACCGAAAAAAAAATGAGGTAGAGTCAATTCCAAGTCACCGAGATGGTTTTGAAATAATATCTGTAATAAGTTTGAACTATTTTGAGTAAAAGAACATTTCAGTCACTAAAGTTTGAAATTGTTCAAACATTTCAAAATGAAAGTTTAAACATGTTTGAACCTTTTTATATTAGTTGGAACATTTGGGAAAGTAATGATATCATTATCTCTTTATTTAGAACAATTTTCAAACATCTATGTGTTTTTGTTATTGTTCCAACATGTTCCAACATTTTGTGTCATTTTTTCCCTCCATAAAAACTTTTATTGACCCCATAAACAAAGCTGCTAAGCTTGGTCCTTTGTTTGGCTCTTGTATTTTTAGATTCTCTTTAGTATACACTGGTGAGTCTTTTGTGAGAAGGTGGCAGACAGACATAATTTCCTGCACTTGGCAGGGATGTGTGAATTGCCCTCTTCCCAGCCCACTGACCCAGTTTCATCATATTGTTTCCATGTTCGAACATGTGATCACAAATGATGCATCTATGTTGGAACAGTTTAGAAACTAACAGAAATAATGTATTTGATGTTAGAAATGTTTCTAACATGTTTGAATACTATAGAAACATTTAGAACGTCACATAGATGTTGTAAATAGTTCTAAACAGTTACTTATCACAGTTAGATTGTTACAAAGATTTCCAAATTGTTAGAACAAAAGGCAAGAAACACCCTCTCGGTAATATGGAATCGACTCTACCGAACGTTTTTCATCTACATCCTCGCCCACTTAGTAAAAACGGAGAAGCCCTGACAAAAACACCGCCTTCCATTGGCCCATAGTGCGCATTTTATACGCGTGTGTTTGCCCTCAACATACAGGACACGTTTTAAAGGATTTCCGGATAACGTATTATGTGTTTGGCGATTCCCCGTCCGCTCGAGCAATACGCCCGCCCACGTTCGACTATTTCATTACGTTCAGCATCGTGCGAAGACTCCCTAATGCCTGAATCACTTTCCGTTGTGTGACAACTAGAACAAATAAAATATTAAATAGAACAAATAAACTTGTCTGCCGGCTTAGATATCATTTTTATGCTTTTGCGTATATCCTCTCTCAATCCTCATTTTTCACTCTTACTATTTGCTTTCACTGAAACTTTCACAGCAACAACATATTTCTAACCCAGATTTGGTGACAAAAAAGTTTCTAAAGCAAAAGCCACGATTTCTTACTATTGCTATCTGAACTGGCAGCCGCACAATAAGGCTTTGCGCGAAAGTTGCAAACGATACAGCAGATTTTGAAAGATACGACTTAAACGTAAACCATTGACGAATCGCTTAGGGAGTAATTCCATAGTACAAGCCCTCATGGAGGAAATCAGAAGTATAAAATAGATATGATATTTCAAAAATCTCTTTTGAGACTCCTGCGTTAAATCCTGAATCATTTATAATGTACCTGTGTAAGCTTACCATTCCGGAAGAACGGAAAGAACCCGAAGATAAAAGATGCGCCCCACAGAGCCCATTCCGATAAACCCTACAGTTCTCCGCGGAGTGATATATGTATCCGCCTACGCACCGGACAGACGACTTTTCTTCTGTCTGATTTATAATCAAATACTGTATCAAAGAACGCGTAACTCCCAGGCAACCGTAACATTGAGCATCTGGGTACTTTATCTTGTGTACATATAAAAGAAAACTCTCCCACAAGGTGTTTTAAATTCAGACGTCTACGTGTGGAACCTTTAATCAGACATCGAAACCATAAACCAGTTCAAAAGACACGACAGAAGCAACAAAAACACATCTACAAAGTGAAAAAAGACGGTAGCGACTGAAGCAAAAGGAAGATGGTGACCATTTCTTGATTGTGTTTGAACAATACCGTCATATCAACTAGGCATAGATTGCGTTTTCATGTGACGTAATCATTGTAGCCGCCAACATGTTGGTGTCCCTATTTTCATATATGATCGTACCGCGAGCGCTTTCGGACATTTTATGACACTGAAATATCAAATGCCAGTATCAGATATCTAGAGCTCATAGGCGAGAATGCCAAAAGAATACTTTAAATCTTGTGGATGAAACACAAAAGTGTACTATTACATGCAAACAAGGACACCAACATTGCGCCATGCTACTTAATCGATTTGGGAATGTGGAGGAAAATGTTCTATATTCCTGTGGAAAATACAAGCTATAGCCGAGCTAAAATACGTCAGGGATCCGGATGGTCTAAGCTAAGAAATAAAATCATACATGGCAAGATGGGTTATTCTGAAGATCATGCATGAGTGTGGTTACCCTTTTGTTTGGCAAGCCCGTAAGTCAACAGATTCAAACATATCCCACCTAATTTCTGCAATCCACCAACGACTAAAGGATATTTATTTCCAGAATTTTCTAACCAACATTCATAATGATAACAAAGGCTTACGTGTAAAAAACAAACTCCGAACGTACAGACTACTGAAATCCACATACAATGAAGAGCAGTACTTGAAAATTGCAAACATTCGGCATAGAACTACCATTGCTAAACTAAGAATCAGTTGCCACCGACTGCGAATTGAATCAGGAAGGCACAACCGCACTCCTCTAGAACAAAGAGTCTGCCAATTTTGTACCTCAAACATGGTAGAGGATGAAGTACACTTCACTGTTGATTGTGATATGTATGCGTATGATAGAAATACTCTATTTAGTTATATAGAAAGTAGATTCCCTCATTTTAGACACATGAGTAGCACTGACAAGTTTATATTTCTCATGCGTTTTGACAAACCGACAATAGCGAAACCCATACAGTCCTACATTTTCACTATTACCAAGAAGCGAGAAGAAGCCGAACTTTTGTGTTAGACTAGATTTGTGACACTTTTATATGTATATATCCTGACTTATTGTGACCTGTACTTAGCTCGGTTGGGCAAAATTGTACAATAAAGGTCTTCATTCATTCATTAAAACGGAAGAGCGCCTTCCTCAACCTCCCCCTGTTTACGTCATTGCTGGAGCATTTGCATGACGTCATTGTTTTCGACCATGCATGTCCACCTAATCGTAGCCTCATCGATTTTTACCGCTTGAAATTCCTGAATAGACAGACGTGATCTTTTCAGTGGTTCGGAATCCATTGCCGTATCCGTTTGTCTAAACGCTGGTTCAGCCACAATATTGTCACATTTAAAGGTGCATAATGATGAATTTTGACCACAAACTGAAAATATTTTGCATAATAAAAAATCAATTCCGTTTACTGATAGGGACATTTGCGTAATTATTTCATATTATTTTAACAGGGTAAAAACAAGTGCACCAAAATCTCCTTATATATTGTTGGCAACACAAGATAGAAACTAGTGTAAACTTAGATCTTAGCTTTTGGACACATATATTACGACGCAATATTATGTGAAATATTTATTATCGGAACACCGTTATGAAATGATATAAGGTTGATTAATCTTACGCTGTAAAGATATGACTAGACCATAACTTGTAACATCATCCTAATCGTACATTAAATTTAAGAAGGGGTCATAATTTATTTAAGTCATAAATAACGTCAGTTCATAACCCAAAATTGGGAATGGGCAAATTATTACTGCATGAAAATGATGGATACTATATACGCATAGATGCTCTCTATATATCTCACTCAAAAAGGACCTGAAATATTAGATGAAGAAAATGCAAGAAAATGCTGTGATAGAAGTTGACGGGAAAACTGTTTAAGAAAATATCGTGCCAATTAGAATCCTACGGTAGGCCTAAATGTAGTTCGAGAATAGTGTATTTTTGTCACAGCATGAGCTAAGTGATCTTGACAGACTACATATATAGCAGAGAAACCCAAAATGGAAACAGAGAGTATTCCCAAGTGGCCAGAAGTGCCCTTTTGTCTGACGCATCCATTTTTACCCCTCAGTGCACCGCAAACGTCTTGTGTGGGGCCTAAAAATGTACAGAAGTGCCTTTAACGGGCTTCGATTGATGCGTACTTCCGGTGGAAAATCCAATGCTTTGCTTCAGTGAGCGCGGCTCACTTTGGCCTGCAGTTTGGTCGTGATTTGGTCTGTTCCAGTCATACGTAGTTTTCTGTCTTTATCAAACTTGATCTTTAACAAGGATAGAGAGAGAGAGAGAGAAAGAGTGAGAAAAGGATCGGATAGAAGAGGGAAAAGAAGGAAAGAACGAAAATTAACGAGGGAATGTAAGAAAGAGCAAGGAAGAGGAAAGAAAGTAGGCAAGAAAGAGAAAAAAGAAAGAAAGAAAAGAAAGTAAAGGAAACTGAATGAAATAAAGAAAGAGAATGAAAGAAAGAATGAGAAAGGAAGAAAGAAACAAACAGATTAGAGAAAAAGATAGCTAGAATCGCAAGCAATCGCAAACGTTACATACGCACCCGGGAATATGGTTTTGTCCTTGGTGCTGAACACTATCTACAATCACATAAATCGAAATTGAGGCCGGCCGTTTATATGCCATCTAAGAAGGATAATACTGTTTTTAACGATATCATTTGCAATGTACCTACATGTGCGCACAATGTTGTATTCAAGGAACTCATATCATATGGCTACTGCAAACTCTTTTTGTGTTTTGTTTGATAAAAAAAGAATACCAAAAAGTTTTATGTCCTGCTATCTAAACTACTTAAGCTCCGGTAACTCCAACATTTTGAACCCAATGGAACTGTTTTATGGTTTCCTCCATAACACTGCGTGATGGAACGCGCGTCTGCTTCCTTGTAAAATTTATAGTGGGAAAAATGACCCTTTTATAAGTGTTAAGTTGTCTGCACAGATCACCAATATCCTGTCGTTAACGACGTTAAATTGCTCGTAAAATTGACGTTAGTACGTGCAATAAAACACTGCTCAAGGTAACAATTCTCAGGAATTCATCTCTCAACGTTGTATAAAGCTTACGAAGCTATTGATGTTACCGCATAGGCAGCAAATACTCACAAGTTTCTGAAAATTACAGCATAAAATTGGAAACCAGGTAAACTGAAGCTAACCATAGATGTGTACTAGATAGGTGACATTTGTAAGCAAATACATAGTGTTTATCTTCACATAGTCTAGCCCAACAAACTACTACTCTGTTTACGTTTGTGAAGATTAATCATATAAGCATATTATTTATAAATATATAATGAATTATATGATTATATAATTCATAAATACATAATAATTTATATGCTTATATCCAGCAGTAAAGACTGATCTTATAATACTACTTTGTTTATTCTTACTTATCATATAGTCAGGCGCCGCGGACCAATCAGAAGGCCCCGTTTCACGTTGGTTATGACGCAGTAACATATAGATTCCGGCCAGGCCGGTGTGTTCGCTCCTTCTGATTGGTCAGAATGAACCGGCACCGGTGTCGATTTGCATCGACACCGGCACCAGTGTCGATGCAAATCGACAACGGTGCCGGTGTCGATTCATTCTGGCCAATCAGATGGAGCAATACAAACAAGAAAATAAGGAGTATACAGGCATTAGCCAATCAAAAGGAGCGAAACATATGCCAGAGCAGAGGGAATAAGTACAGACTACAAGAGGGGGATGGCTCCTTCTGTAGACATTGGTAATGAGTTTTGTTGTTCTAATAAAAAGCCAAAGACTGCAGTGTTTCGAATATTTTCTGTGGAAATTTTGGTTTCAAAATGCAATCTGTAATCTCCTTACAAATGTATGTACAAAAGAACAAATGTGAATTTTCAGAAATTCGACAACGGAATTCACACGTAAAGTACCAAGAGGTCTATGCGTCATACAGGAGTTTGCAAGTTTGGGTAGGCTATATGATAATAACGTTAATGACCCGCCTGTTCCTCGGTGTACATTATGTCATAACGCCTGGTCCTTTACTAACCACCTCATAAAACCACCTCGTTCGCTTCGCTCACTCGGTGGTTTCATTCGGTGGTTATAGCAAAGGACCAGGCGTTATGACACCATATACACCTCGGGGCGGGTCATTAACCCTTTATTAAATACATACATGTATATAGTGACCAGCCCCTCCAGCTCTGTCCTGCCACTTGCCATCAAACACCACAGAGTCTCTATCAGTAATTAAGGTGCCTCATGTGTTTTGAGTGGAAAAAGACGACAATAAAAACGTAGCAAAAATGTTTCCCTGTGAAGGTAAACATAAATATAGTGCAAGCAAATAATAATCAGTTTTGACTGTCATATTCGATTGTAATGTTTAGGTATGCCTGATCTCATATTTCCCAAGGCGAAAAACTCTTGATCAAAACAACGGTTTTATCTTTGTCCAAATCAACGAAGTAATTAGTATCGTAATAACCAATAGCTAGACGTAAATACAGTATTGAAGTGATGTAATTAGGGAAAGGGTGAACAATGTGAGCAAAGGGAAATAGGCAATTTCAACCACTCAGTGCTATAATTGCATGCCGTTTTTGGATGCTACGGCTATGCATTTAACAATCAATCCTGCGCGTCAAAATCTGTGGAAAAATATTTAAATTCTGACCGTTCCTCTGATGATAATGTAATAAGTAAGCTATTCAAATGATCAGCCCAACGTTGTTTTTCACGTTTACAGACAAAAAACAACATTCTTTAACCTCACAACCCACAGATGTTTAGAAAAAAATGCATTTCTATTGTCCCAAAAAAATCATATTTAGACGGTCAACATATATTGCTATAGCAGACACTTGTCCAACGTTTTCATTGTTTTTATTCATTGGGTTTAACATTCTGTGGGTTTTTGTTCTATTGTTGTTACCTTGTTATTCAGCTGACACACAAAGTAATATAAAGCCTGTGTTACCCAACTAGCCCCAGGTTGTTATTCGGGTTGACATTAAGAATACACAAACGTTAGCTTCCGGCAAGAATTTACAATACACTTCTCATTATCATAACAAGAATATCTTGTATCAGAGTTGAAGTCCTGAAAAGAAGGCTTGTTATTCCCCGGGGATATTACGTACTGTATGTGTACTGATAAGCATGAATAGAGGAGTAGCAATGATATATCGGTTATTCACCTACCGTCCTCATTCTCAACATTTCTTCAAAGGCGCTGGGAGTGCTCTACTCTGGTATCTCTTGTCTTGTTTTCTCGGAAAAGACATGGGTCAATGAACTTTAAGGGACTGACCATTAGATATTTTAAGGGTGATACAAAATAAGATTAACACATTTAAAGATAAAATTTGCAGGCAACTCATGATTGTTACCTTCACATAGTCTAGTTTTAAAGTTACTGCTTTGTTTGTTCTTACTCAATCACTTTAATAGATATGGTGACCAGCCTCTCTAGTTCTGTCCTGCCACTTACTACATAATGTAACTGAACACTAAAGTGTGCCTGCTACTTTACCAGTTACCATGGTGACAGCAATCTGGTCCATGCGCCATCGACCGTATTTATTTGAAACGTAAGAAGTAGAAAATCAAGACACGGACGGAGCAAAAACAATATGTTCGTGAAGGTAACGATAATAAAGATATCAATTCTATAAAGTTATATATAACTTTTCAATTGAAAACCCTGTTGATGAATCAGTAGTTTGTCACTAAAACAATGCAATTTGCTGAAACATCAACTGGGGTTTGTGAAAAGAACGAATAACCTAAGAGCAATAGTTTTGTGACAGTGTTTTCAGCATGTGGGGATGTCCCTGTAGCTCAACTGGTAGCAACCTCGCACAATTAGTTAGTAAATGGGAGATTTTGGTGCAAATCTTGACATCTCAGTTGGAAATGCACCCATCTTTTGATGGGAACTAAAATGTGGGTCATGTTTTGTTGGAGGTACCCTGAAAAAGTTAAAGGGAAGGGCTAGCAAACCCTCCTATGAAACATACCCTGCTACGGAAACAACAAGAAAACATGTTGTCCTATGTGTCACTAGGTACTACAGTAGAAGCCAGTTAATTGCACAACGGATAACTGCACATTTCTGTTGATTGCACGGAACGAAAAAAACATTTTGTCCTATGTGTCACTGGGTACTACAGTAGAAGCCAGTTAATTGCACAACGGATTACTGCACACTTCTGTTGATCGCACGGAAGCCCAAAATCCCGCAGTGATGTGGTCTAGCTAAATAACTTCGGATAAATTGCACAAAATGTGCTGGCAAAAAGAGAGTGCAAATACACGACTTCTACTGTACAACGGTCTCAACACACCGAAGTTTTCAGCATTTGAAACGCTTTTGCGTTTTTTAGGTCTCTTCAACAGTGACGCCTGTACCTAAAACGAGCACTTTGTTCCCAAAAAACGAGCACTTTGTACCCACGCCAATTGCTTTATCTCTCTCACAACGACTGAATAATACCCACTCGCTTTGGGCCTTTTCATTCATTTGAAGTGGTTATGGCAAGCTCTTCAGCACTAAGGACAGGTCTCAAATGGTTGTAGAATTACAAGATAGCTAGTAGAACCATACAAATCCTCACAACACTTACGCTCTAGATAACATCAAATGTAAAAGCCGTGCTGTGACTTAGGAGAGATTTAGTGGGTCTAAGTAGTTGTGCACATGATATATTTTGTACCACGGGGAGTCAGTGTATTATGAGAAAACATTTGTCGTTGCGTTGGGAGATCGCTCCAGGCATATAATTTTAATAAAAGACGCTACAGGTTATTGATATTCTGTCAGTGTGTCGTCGTGTCAGTAATAATGTTCAAGTCCCATTGGGTGATACGCAACAGTTGTTTCTGTAGTCTGAGATAAAGGAGAAGTGCACTTGGGGAGTGCGAATCCCCGTCAGATGCTTTGTGTGCCTGGCACTTAAGTATTCTACATTTACGCATCATTTATTGCACCTCCACTTAGGAAAAAGCTCATTTTTGATAGCTATTCTTGTAAATGCTTCTCTTGTAGGGAAAATGTGTGGTTTTTCCCTAGAAGATGGGAATAAACTTAAAATCAACTGTAAATGGTAAACGTAGCTCATGGAAACAATGAAAATGTGAAAGAAAAAACGAAAGTACCACTGCAATACCATGGAATGCTGTTAGGTTGCACATACTGTAAATGCAGAAACTTTCACGGTGGTTTAATGTTCGCAGTTTTCGCGGTGGCCGCTTTACAGTGAACTTAAAACCACCGTGAACGTTTTTCCATGGCAGTAGGCATTCTCCTATAGCAGAGTACCGTCAGTCATTTATTCCTGACGGAGTCCCTCTGACGACTCTGTTTCGCCTTTGCGTAGGAGAATGGGCAGTAGGAGACTACCAGTGAATGGTGCTACCGCGAACTGAAAACCACCGCGAAAAGAGAGGAATCATTGATCATTCTTTTTGGGTACCCCCCCCCCCCCACACACACACACCTCCTTGAAACCCTTGCCTACGTGCATGCACACTCCTGGAGAATTAAATGAACTGAAACTGAATTTCCATGCACATTCACCCCTCTTCCCTAGTATTATTGGATCACCCCGGTCCATCCATGTGATTACGCAGCAGACACCACGGAACCCGTTTTCAATTGACTGGCCTCAAACCAAGTAAAAACAAAATCCGGGCGAATCTGGGTCATCTCTTGTTGATCCGTTTTGACGCTCTAACAAGTAGAAACATCTCTCAAGGGTACATGAAAATTATGTTTGTTTTACGCGAAGATTTAGCCGTAAACGATGTCTGTATTCCCCTAGATTATAGTAGATATATTACCCAGGATTATGCTTAGGCGCAAACTGATCCCCTACGTTCCGTGGAAGGCCGTGTGGGCAATATTTCAAGGCTGACATATTGGGGATAATTCGTGAATCTCTTAATTTTGAGGCGTTTGGGCTGAAATTTAATTCTGTCGTTTTCAGTTTAAAGATATCAAGACCGGACGTTCCGCTGTAGTACAGTGGAAAGTCGCTAGGCGGCCCAATACAATTCTATGTTTAGATTTTGGGCTCCTCTCGACCTTCCACGTTACTGCAGCGGAACTTCTTGTTTAGACATCACGTGTTCTGAACTACCTGTATTTTTTTTTGTATCTTAATGGCGGCAGATAGCTTTTAATGATAGGGAAAAGTGGTGTAGGCTGCACTTAGGACCTGACGTTTTTGGCGTTTTTTCATGCAAAGAATTAATTTCTTAGTGATATCTAATGATATTTAATGGTTGTTCTTATTATCTCGGCAATTATTTGACTTTGTTTATCGTTAACTTTTCCACCCATCTCCCGAAAGTAGATGAAACCATCCGTTAGGTCTACATATCAAGGTTGACAATACAGGAACTACTGATTGCACATTTTAGTTCCTGTATTGACACGAAGATCATGATTGAAAACATGATTTGAAATTTCGGCTAACATGCAATAGGGAAACGGGTACTCTTTTTTTTTCAAAATCTGTGACTCAAAAACGAAGTAACAAGTCTAAACAATCAACTCATTCCTCGTCTGCGGAGAATGACACAGTTGCCATGGCAACGCGACCCTGTGTTGTTGTCCAGCGTGTAAACAAGTCTAATTGTCTGACCCAGAAAAAAAAAGAGTCTGTTGGTAGAGACTAGAGAAATATCGTCTCGGAGAAACGACAAATTTAAAGACTTGTTGCATGTACACTGTTTGAATGGCTACAGACTATTGGCGAATATTATACTACGCACAAAAAAAAGGCTAGCTAGACTCATCTTTGTCAAGGTCTGATATCTAGGCCTACCTCTCAGACGACACGTAGACTTACGAAGAATATTCCGGATTTCATATGATGTACCCACATTTTTTTCATATCGGTAATTATATTCGGACTTTTGGCTCTGAATCCGGACACAAAGTTCCGAGTGGCAGTAAATTTTCTTAACCATGTCGCCATTGATTTGAATTATGATTCTACTTAATTTCTCTGCGTTCAATGCATTAAAAAATACCACCCAAACAGCTCATACACGATTGACCATATTATAAAACCTGCTATTGTTAAGCTACACACGATAACGATAAAAACAAGAATAGTATCTTATAAATAAAATTATCTTATAAATATAAGAACAGCTCATACGCGGTTGAATTGACCATATTACAAAACCTTCCATTGTTAACCTACACACACAAGTGTTTGAAATGAAGCAGAAAAAAACGATAAAACAAGAATAGTAGCTTATATAGAAGAGAACATACCTGTTCTAAATGCAGTTGCTCCAGTGGCTGATTGAAATGTGTGTTGAATATATAGCGGTTTGGAGGTGTGACGTGTACAGATAGACCAGACGGATTAGCAAGGCGTGGGCGAGAAGTTATGACTATGGTAAACATGCACACGCTTCCATTAATGCTACCTGCACGTTTTTCTGTGTCAATAATGGCGGCATCTCACTGCACTTGGGGCACCGGTGTGGCACTGCGGGGTTCGAAAGATTACTCAACGAATTTCAGAGATAAAGAGCAAATTTTTGTGTATTTTGTTGTCTTCTTAGTCATACTTTTACGTATTACACGATATCCCAATTATACTTATGGTGGTATCTCACTGCACTTGGGACACCGGTGCGGCACTGCGGGGTTCGGATGATTACTCAAGGAATTTCAGAAATAAAGAACAAATTTTGTGTATTTTGTTGTCTTCTAAGGCATACTTTTACATATCACGCGATATCTAAATCATCAGAAAATTCGTGAAAATAACACAACAGTGCCTCAGTGAACGAACACCGCAGTGCCACACCGGTACCCCAAGTGCAGTAAGATACCACCTTTAAAGGGACATTAGGTAAGATTTTGGCTCCAAATTTGAAAACGTTCCCAAGAACAAAATCTTGAGATGAATGACATGTAAAAGTAATATTTGCATCTTTAGTGAGATACCACCTTTAAAGGGACATTAGGTAAGATTTTGGCTCCAAATTTGAAAACGTTCCCAAGAACAAAATCTTGAGATGAATGACATGTAAAACTAATATTTGCATCTTTTGGTATTTCTGATGTTTATCAATTGTTCAAAATAAAACTGCACAAGGTTCGCTGAGTTTCTCAAACCCTCTCAAAATAGACCCTCCTAATGTAAACAACAACATACTATACACTGGTAGGATTCCTGGGTTAGACTTTTGATTTAGGCACACCCAAGTCTAGCAATGGAAACATTCTATATGGTTGATCTAACGTCCTAAGTAGAGAAATGGTAGGAAAATTTCTCTACTTTTCTATGTTGTCCTAGTATTGCATAATGGGCATTTAATGGTCGTCTTTGTTTGTCTATTTTAATGAATTAAGGTGCGATGAAGAATCATTTTCCATCTCAACAAAGCAACATGAGAGAGTTATTATACATGCACTTTGAAATTTGTTCGTGGTTTTTACTCCCTTATGGCCTTGCGATTTTTTAAGCTTTGTACGTGAGTATACGTTCTTTACGTGTGAAACGTGCCAGTATCATACTTATGGTGCCAGAATTTGTGTGAATCGTTCTAATATCGTAATTATGGTGTGCCCGCAAAAAATATTGTGTAAATCGTGCCAGTATCGTGCATGAATTGTGCCAATATCGTACGTATGGTGCCAGAATTGTGTGAATCGTACCAGCCTGTATAATACTTATGGTGCTAGAATTGTGTGTGAATAGTGCTCTTATTGCGACTATGGATCTGGGTTAAGGATCGTGCTTGCCGGACTACAAGAGATGTTTTGCCGCTAGGGACTTTGGTGCAGCCGACCGATATCGATCCGATCTTTTAGGGCCGGTTCACAAGAGCTGTTCAAATCGTGATGCTTCGACTGAGAAGTCATACTGTAAAATTAGAAATAATCGCGGGGGTTTAATTTTGCCGTAGGGAGGAAATGGGGGGTGTCCGTGGTTAAAAGAAACGACAAGAAGAACAAAAATTGGCAATAGTTTTAAGTTCGTGACGAAGATGTTACGACGAGCATAACACCTGAGCGAACATTTGCCATTTTACGCCATGCTATTGCATGCTATTTTATACCATGCACAAAGGAAATTACTTCGTTGTGACAGAGATTTATGCTTTAAACGTTTGAATAGGTCAATTGATAGATACACAAGGGAAGATAATATATTCACTAACACAATATCGGGACATGACATGGTTGTCTTTCTTTCAGAAATAAGCCAAAACTACTACCGTTGGATGATTCCTTATGAAAGAATAGTATGATTTTGGTTTCGATTGCTGACGTCACGTCTCGATATGACGTCACATGTTGTGGCGGGTGATGAGTAAACTGAATGGGCTTTTAATCAAGCGGTCGAGCATGCGCAAAACGTTTGTTTGTATTCGTCTGTTTGCCGTTGCATTTTGTCCAGTCACGAATATGTAAATGAGTATATACAACGTCATTCGCATGTTCGTGAGTAGGCAAATTAAGCAGAGAGTGATGCTGACGACCGATGTCCAGGAGGAAAATCGATTTGGATTGAAGCGCCGCCACTGAAGCCATCTGCATCAAATCAAGACCCGGGCCGGTAAAAATGTCGAGCTATCCAATAACAGTCCCCATCTTCAAACGATCTAAAGCGTAGTTATGTCATATTGTAAAGTTGCTGCTGGCCTGGTAACCATTCACCGGACCCGGCATAGGGTTGGTTTGCCTCTTTCTGCTTTCAAAAGGAAAAAAAAATGTTATTGGAACTTTGTTCACGTTTTCGAAAATTTCCCCTTTTTAGTAAGTTTTACAACAAAAACCCTGCATGTCAGTTTTTCCGTGAACTAAAAAGCAAACAAAAAACCGCGAATACTCCATTTTACCCATTACCGTGATGTTAAATCCCCGCGAACATGTCCTATTTTAGAATACGGGACGGGGGGTGGGGGTGTCTGTCCTAAATTCACCACTGTGTCGTCAATTCGCCACATTGTGTTTCCTTCATTTTTTATGTGGAAAGGGTGTTGAGGTTACTTACCACATATCTTGCCTCTTGAAAAATATGCATGATTTATAAAAAAAAATGGCAAATTTAGGGCCTCCTCAGTTACAGCAATTTCCCAGCCCGTACAAATTGTACGGAGTCCGTTGATTGACCCAGGCGGGCGGATATCAATCCTAATACCGAAGGGATCCCTAGAAGATTACGGTGGGCTGTACCAGACTAGGTAAACCCTCTTTCTCTCGCGCTTTCTATCAACTTCCTGGTATTCTAGACACGTACGTGGGAGTGAGTTCCGAGTTGTGAATGAAGATGGGCGTCAACCAACCCCGCGCGGCGCATTGTCAAAACGACTACGCGGCCTTCAAATGGGGGAAATATCGTATCGTCTGCATTTTCTGAACTTGTAGGCCGCTATAGCTTTAGGGTTTGACGCCTTTGTATATCTTTTAGGTCGAGATATATCAAGCCCTTTTAGAGTAAACTGCAATCCTTAAATACAAATAGGAAAGAATAAAATCTCAGAGACTGGTGTGTTTACACGTTTGTGGCGTTCAAGGTCTCAAAAATTATTTCAAACTCCTCTTACGATTGTTGTCTATTCATAACATAAGTCTCGATACAAATGTGTGCAGAATTTCTTGTAATTTAAGAGAATTTACACAAGAATACGATGTCAGTAATCAAGTGCTGCGACAGACCTTAGGTCAAGGTTATTGATCCAAACCTAACAAAAGGATGGCCCCAAAACCAATTTTCCCTGAACCGAAGGGCCCCTTCCAGTAGACGCGCGCTGTACAGATGCCACTATCGGGGAAAATGCACTATCTCCAATACGCTATTTTAATGGAGCTACAAATAGTAGACAGTTATATGCTTTGGAATGCTAGTATCTTCCTAGTATCCTAACATCGATATCTACCAGAGTTGTTAAAAAGGCGGGAAAATACAGTCGAGTTCAACGGCGGTTTCGGGTCCCCTCCTACCTTGTTCATTTCGCAGCCCTTGTTAAATAATTTATCCATTTACAATAAATTATGGATGCTGTCTATATGTGATGCTAGGCCGGCTATCTGTAGAACGTATGTGAGAGATATGTATGTATATCGCTGGGGGTTAGCCCAAAGCTGGGTACGGTTTTTGTAGGATATCATAGACGGTGTAGGTACATGCGTGCGGTGTGAATGTAAGTACACCCAACATATGTGATAGCGATTAACTCTGGTTAAAACGGGTACTGGTTTCTTACCTTTGTGACAGCATTGTGGTCATCTTTTGCAGCTATCCGCTGGTAGGAACGCCGTGAGTAAGACTTGTTGAGGGGGTATGGGATGATTCAGGGGGGTGTCGTCCTGGTGAAATCGTAGCAGGGGTGACGTTGTTGTGGTGAGTGTCTGCGGCTAACGGTTGGTTACCCCAGGGAGACAAGGAGTACCGCCTGGCATCCAGGCCCGCCGTACTGATGACGTCACTTCCTCTCGGTAAAACATCAACGTACGCCCTCCGTTTTAGAGGGGGAAAGGGGGACAGTCCCCTAATATCATACTACAATCGTTTGCCAAGAAACTACCATTTGAACATATTTTCTCATTTTGTTAGTCGCAAGATTTATTCTAACCATTTTTATACAACGTTTTTCCCCAGAAGTTGAACGATGGAAACAAAACCATTGTTTCACCATCTATGCGACACCGCCAATACGCATATATAATGAAACGCCCCCTTTTTGTGATGTATTGCACTTTGGTAGACAATGATCGTATCACAAGGCTAGTGGTTAAAGATGATGTAATGTTATGATTTCGCATGAAATATTGTACTAGTATATAACATGGCGCCCTCTTTCTGACAAGTCCTATTGTTTGTTGTGAATGTTATATATCAATCATAACTATATTCTAAGCTTCGTACTACCACACAAAGACAATTTTATTCACGTTTTTAATATAGACTGATAGAGCGTAATATTCTATAAGCCTCTTCGTGTGTCAAATTTGATTAGGTATATACACAAACAGGGACTGTACTATCTTCATTCATAAAAATACGGCACTTCCGTAATAAAACGTGGGGTATAAAATTGTAGTCCCTCTCCCAAACGTAGTGACTTTATACTATATAATTGGAATCACGTATCGTAATCAGGGAATGAATTTCTTCTATTGTACATGTATGTGTGCGGGTGTGTCCATGTATCCAGTGAATCGAGTAATCAACTGATACTAATTGGGCTATTCAATTATGATGTCGCTGATGCGTGTTTGTATAATCTATCCGGCTACTTGACTGTTGTATACGAACAACTCAATATAGCCTAAACCAACGAAAATCAAAATCATAACGCGAGGTTATCCGACGGGTAGGAGGTTAGATATGTATTTCAGCGAATGGAAGGTTTTAAAGGGACTTTTTGTATGATTTTGGTCGCGAAATTGAAAATGTTCTCGAGAACAGAATTTTCATGTGAATTGCATATACGGGCACTTTTCAGCATATTCGCATCATTATTTGGTATTTCTGATGTCAGGCAGTTGTGCCAAAATCACAAGGTCCCGCTTAGTATCTGAAACCATCTCAAAATACCGTCTTGGTGTAAACCAGGGTTGTAGCCAGCACCTGTCCTTCAGTCCTTTGAAAGAATTTTGCAGCTGGGGACTGAAAAAAGTTTTCTCCATTCCGTCCCCTGGGACAGACAAAAATTGATATGTAAAGATATAAAAAAAACTGAAACCCATGTGTTCTTCTTCTCCAAAACAGATGCAATTGAACAGCTTAGTCTATAAGCAAAATTTGCACCTCAAAATGCAGGAAATAGTGTTTCAGAGGGTCTTGATTTAAGAATTTTCTGGGACTAAGTCACGCCATGCTTTCGGTGCTCGATAGGATTCCCATTCAAAATCAAGGGGACTGAAAATGATTTCAGGCTGGCTACAACCCTGGTGTAAACAACCAGTTACTGCACACTGTTTGGGGGTAGACTAATCATCATCGCCTAGGCTTACACTCCAGACTGGCAAGATAAGCAATTCTACAGGGTTGGTCTAGCTGACTATGTAAAGAAATGGTAGGAAAATCTACTTTAATATGTTGCCCAAATGTTACATAATGTGCCTTTAAGGGTGGGTGCTTAATATCTTAATTGAGGTTTTAATGAGTTGTACATCTGCTACTGTATATACAAATGTGCATTGACCTGCTTTTGAGGTGGTTTTATTAAGTTTGCACATATGAAAACACCGGACTCCAACCTCGCGGTAATAATTTACCCAGTATGAATAGAGTTGATATTTCCCATTAATAACTCCATATGACGCAGCCGTTTTTGTTATAACACCGTTACGCTGTAATGATAATCTATTCACTCCATTGACAAACACGTTCCAGACGCCGTAGGTACGGATGTTGATGTGTTCACGTAGACAACGCAGGCACGTAGGTAAAGTCGAGGCGAATACAAATCTTATTCGGGCAGTATTAAGCTTGCCTAACTTTGTAAAGACGACGCTTGACTTGAGTAAGGCCGCGTTGACTTGATAATATGGATGACATCCGCACGCGCATCAATTTTCGTCTGTTAAAAAAGATGTCCGTGAGCAAGTGTAAATCGTCCAAAGAAGCGCAAAATGAGCAAATATATGCCGTTAATGATTGAAAGAACAAAAATAAAGAATTTTTTCTAAACCATATGTCTGATATGACCTGTGTCTTCAGTCTATTGTTCTACCTTCTTGGCCACTAAGATTTTATAATGAGTGCAGTTCTTAACCCAGCTTTTTAAATTCACACGTTAGCACCAGTTTTGTGGTGCCCAGATCATGCAGAGGATGTCATCCATATAATCAAATCAGTATGGCCGACGCAATAGCACCACTTCCAAAATTTAACAAGGGGTGTACCAGTAACATCTGCGTTGGGTGGCTGATGGAAAGAGCGGTGTATACGCATTTCTATACAATTAATTTTTTCTGTCACGTTTTCTGTACATACATACATGTACAATAGATTATACTCCTTCACTTGAAGTTTTCAAGTTCATCCCCCCCACATATAATTTGTGATCAATCCCTAACACTTTCTAAAATGTATTAGAGGATCATAACTGTCCGAAAATGATATTCATTGATTGAATCGGCATACTACAAACTTCTTTGTAACTTTGCAAGGGCGTATATCTGTAACTTCAAGGCAAAGCTTTGCTTTGTTTGTTTTATTCTTTAGTCAAGGCTCTATGATCGATTCCCTCACTTAAGTCTACAGAAACACTGTTGATCTACGCCAAAATGATGTATCATTTGAATACACAGAATTCGCATCCATTGATTCGCAACAAAAGCATAAAAACAATTCGAACACAAACTTCACGTAACGGATCATTTTATTTCTGCTAAAGCCTGAGAAACACAAAAGTGACAGTTACAATTGGCACGTACACAACATCACGTGATCACAATTCAAATTCACTTGAACAGCTACAATGATCAGAAACGTTAAACTACATTCACTAGAACGGCATGTGCCAACTATTGCAACGGGCGATATTTTCATAAATTATTCGTAAAACATTCTGAAAACAGTTTCTTAAATAACGAATTATATATACATAATGTTCAGATTCGATGCAGTTCCGCCTTAAAAAGCAGATATATAAATATGACAGTACCAAAATATATATACAAATCTATAAATAGATATGGCAGCGTTTGACTACTGGTAGATGACGTCACTATTCTTGACGACGGGGGCCTTCAACCTCAGTAGTTCAACCTAGAAGACAAAACAATTAAGTTATCAAAAGATGGAACGTGCGCAAAAGTAGCATGAAATCAAGCGTAGTTAAAGATTATTACTACCGATATTGTCAATTGTTATCATAGATTACCATATTCTCTATCGATCCCCTTGTTGTAGAGCTTGCTAAGTCTGTGTGGCCCAAGGGCTATAGAAATTGGAGATGTGCGCCGTCCTATACACGTGGCGTTCGTAGGAAGGGCTTTAATTTTCTAACAATAAAATGTTCTTCCTTGTTTTAAATCCAGGTTAAACTCTCCCAAAATCTGGTCGGAGTGGTATATGAAAAGTAGTTTGTCGCTAACTTTTCGAAAGAAAAATTGGGACGGGCGGCGATATCGACTTCCAACAACCTTTGAACCGTTGCTGACGTCACACGCAATGGAGTAATTACACGTGGCCAGGCGATTAGAGAGAGCTGACGAAGACTGAGATCTAGAGATACAGTCTACAATTTCGGCGAGTAAAGTCTTTTTATTTGGAGAACAGTTTACCCTTTTCCATACTAATATTCAATTCTTACCTTTTATGCCGCACGACGTATACAGCTTCTAAACGTCTTGGTATCCTTGGCAAGAATCCCACGATGGGGGCGTGACAGACAATAGTGCGATCTGAAAATTAAAAAAAAAAGAAGAAACTAAACAAACAGTCCACAAAATGCAGTGATATCTTACTCATTAAAACAACTACTATTTACATTTCTATACATTGCTTTCAATCACCGTACTCTAAATCAAGGCCGTTACAACTCTGTGATCTGATTGGCGGTCAATGCACGATATTTAACGGTACAATGTACATATCTGATGAACCAATGGCGATTGGCCCCCATTTGACCTTGAGAATCAAAAGATAACGGTAAATAACGGACATCTAAGATTATACCCCGTGTGTGCATCACGCGTCTGCCATGAGAAGATAACGTTCCTTAACTAGAGCACCGCTGTTTTACTTTAATGCATTGATTCGATGATTAGATTCCGCGCCACCTAATGGCCACCGTGATAGTATCAGAAAATCCAATAACAAACTACAATAAAGATGTTAAAGGGACGTAGGCGTTTTCATTGAACAACTCCCCTAGGCGTATGTTGCTGACATTAGCGAAGATAAAACCTAAAGTTTCATATCCACCTTCCCAACTTGGATTGAGATATATAAAAGATTCAAGTGTTTTCAGTAAACAATATGGAGATGCAATAAAACGGGTGACAAAATAGCCTCAAATAGCAGGTAATGGATTATCGAAAGAACTGTCCCATTCTGATACCATCAACACTCCTCCCTCCCAAGAAAGAGACGACGTCCTCGTCGATCGTTACGAATGATTATTTCACTTTTTTTACTCCATGGCCAGCACCCAAAGTTCGTAATAAGATAGAAGAAACAACAAACAATTCTAATATTATTGTTCCAAGATACGGTACGAAGCTTGAGGTGTAGCAAAGAAAAGATAAAGTTCCTTACCTAGTTTGTATATCGGCCTCTCCTGGCTTCAACTTGATAGACTTGACGTGCAACGTTTTCACCCCCGTATCCTCCTCCTCATCGCCGAACCAGGAGCTGAACCACCATGACGACGATGACGTCACTTCCTCCCAGCGGAAGGATACAGACTCTACCTTGCTGAGGTGAGTCGGCGTTGAGAAGAGGAACTTCTGCGAGTGACCAGGAACTATTCGTACCTGGTTTCCCCTGTTAAAAAGACAAAAAATCACATTTAACAACGCAGATAATAAACAAATGAACTAATCATTACAAGTGTAGTAGTAAAACCGTGTCAATACAGTCTAAACGAAATCCCGATGAAGAAAAATCGTTATATAAAATAGAGAGCTACACATTAGTGAGTGACCAGCAACTTCTTGTTGTTGTCGTTTTTGGAGAAAAAATACTGATAGAAGTACTCACTCTTTCAACGCAACTTCTTCAGTTTCACCCTCGGGCCCTCGTAGTTGTAGATACAACTTTGCGTCCACTTCTTTCGCTCGGCTGACATTCCTAAAGTGCATCTTTACTTGGTAGTGGTTCACTGCCAATAAAAAAGAAAACCATATTTACTACCAAGTTCAATTGTCAATGCCAAAAAACATTCGAGGGTTCGAAACCTCTAAACACAGCAGATTTAATGAAATAGCCACGAAGTTTACCTTTGAATGGATCCTCCGCCGTCGTTTGCAGGTAGAACTTGACTCGCTCCTGACGTGGGACTCTCTCCGCGTCCCAGCCCATCTTTCTGCACCTGTTTCCTCTGCAGCTCATGCACGTCCCCTGGCGGAATCTGTCATAATTGTCGCACCGATAGCCTTGCATGGGCCCGTTGGTTGCGTTGATAGAGGCGATGTAGAGGTCGGCCGCTCGAAAGTGGTCGCAGGAAAAACTCACACTTAGTTCTGAAAGGATATTATTGATATTGCTTTTATACAAATACAGAACTATTTCATATTTTTTATGTCAATGGCATGCAGTGGAGACCGTTTTGAATGAAAGAAAGGAAAATAGTCTGTGATAAATACTCATTGATTGATGCATACTTCCACCCCATATATGCCCGTTTTTACGGAACTATTGATGTTTCTGGAATGCGACTGTGTTTCTATGACGGTATCAAAATAAAAACAACACATGCCTGGATGGCGATGATATATCCCTGAACAATTGCTGGAATTTTGCACACTGTACACAATAAAATACTATAAAGTTTTCTCCCTAAGGGCGTGGCCAAAAAAAGTTCCCAACTTACGATAAATGAATGACCCTTCAGAGGAAGACGCCATGTCGCATCCAGGCTGGTCGTTACCGCCGTTTGGGTAGAAATCCACGTGTCCGATGGCGTCCTTCATACCAAGTCCTACACCAAGAAGTGTGTTTCCATCAGTATGGATGGCGTCCACAAATTTGGCATCACTAGGGTCTAGATGCACTCTAGGATCGGTGTCTTTGAACCCTGGGTTGGCCGGGTCCACGGCTGAAAAATTAGGGAGTTGTTACAAATTGTAAAGTGGTGTAAAATGTAAATCTAAAGTTTTACAAAGTGTCGCTAGGTGGCACTGTAATGCAGTGAGAGAGTCAAAACGACAATACATTTATAACACTGGTCCTTACCTGATATTCTAGCGATGCGTCCTCCAAGTCTATCACCAGCGTAACCAGCAACCTGGGCTCCCAGGCTAAAACCGATGATGTGAAAACTATCCAAAGGATTCCCCGTTTTGTCCTGAGAAGAAGAAAAAAAATATTGATATCGTTAATATTAACAACATATCTATCGGAAAAGAAACAAACGCCACAATAAGTCTAAATGTACTGCAAATGTACTTGAAACATGACAGGTTATGATTGCAATACCAAAGTCAATCGATAGAGGGGGTGCATGAGTGATCTCTTACCATTAACCATTTTATAAGGTTGGCCACCTCGGCGCCAACTAGTCTGGTGTTCCCCACAGCTTGTGAGTAGGTGGCCATGGCGCCCTTTAGCCAGTCCACCACGATGACGTTGGAGTCGTCCTTTGCTAGAATAGCCTGAACCATTGTTTCTATCCAGGGTTCTATTGTCCCGTACATGCTGTAGCCGTGTAGGATGATCCTTGTCATCACACCTGTCTCGTAGTTTGACCTGTGAGAAGTGAAAAATTCCCCTTAACGCTCCGTTTTCATTAATCTAATATCCTCATGAAATCTTGATAGGACGGTAGTCAATATTTCACATTTACACTACCTCAAGATTTGGTGTACCTCTCATGAAATTTAGATCTGTTAGTGGTGAAAACTTCAAGTTTACACTACGTTTTTATAAGTGCACAGCCCCCGTAATATCCAGATTTGGTGGTCCAGAGTTCACATTTATAATACGTTTTTGCGAATGCAAATCCCTGATGAAATCTATATCTGGTGGTAGTCGAAAGTTACGCTACGTTTTTGTGCTTTTCGTATTAATTACATTGTATAACGCTAACTTTGAGCCAAGGAGATCTCGTAGATGTATTGGGATCAATAAAAATAACTTTCGAATGTCTGAAATGATATTCTACGTCAAGACAGTATTCGCACCTGCGCAGTGTCTCCGGGCGGTCGGGTTTCAGGACGTGGCTCTGCACGGGGTTACTGCGCGTGCGCAGATGGAAGGTTGTGTTGATTCGCTTCCTGGGCTGTGGGAGGGGGATGTCGGAGGAAAATGGCGGCGCGTTGCTGAAACAACCCAGTCTGCCGTAACACACCGACTTCTCCTGCGTACCTGCCGCGCCGCTACTTCTCACCTGACGTTCACCTGTATAACAACAAAGCGAACAGGTGTTCATATTGTTCAAACATAGCATACAGGTTGTCATATTGTTCAAACAACGCCTACAAGTGATCTTGTTGAAACAAAGGATGTACATGTTATAAAGTTCAAACAAAGGGTACGGTGGTCACACTGTTCAAACAAAGCATACATTTGTTTATATTGCTCAAAAAATCTACACAGAAATCTCTAGCAGGGCTTTGAATTAAAATTTCAATCGGGTTATAAGTTTGTGCAAGGAGGTTATATAAAGATATAATCTCCTTAGTTTGTGTTGTTTGGTTTTCCTAAACCCATAGACCCACATTTTGTGAGTTTGGGCAATGTTATAAAAATCCTGTCTGGATCAGCAATAAAGATTTAAACAAAAAAAATTGTCTTTAAAAAAAGAGAGACACTTTTCGGTCTGTTTTGTATTTAGGATACAGTATACGACTGTTGGTGTCTTGGTATATGAAATAAAATCTGTATATATTTCTGTAACTTAGAGGATTTCTTAACATCATAATTTCTAAACTGATATCGATATCTACTTTGTATATCTCTTGTATGTATAGTCGAAAAAATGGTACGATAGCCTCGGAACCCAGCCGCAACGCCGAGGCTCCTCCGTCAGCGAGGTCGGGAGAAATGGAGCCGGTCGGCTCGGGCAGGCAGCCGAGGCGACGTCTGCAGCGCGAGACTAGCAGAGTGGAGAAGCAGATGTCTTAGCTATAGCTTGACTAGTTTAGCTGGCACTACGAACATAACTCTAAATCTAACTCTATCCCAATTTCTTTGCTTCGAAGGCTATGGGACAAGACTAGTTTGAATGGGGAATCCTTTGATGCTATTGGCTGAATGGGCTAAATGGATCAATACAACCATTATAGGAAATACATTAAGTGGGGGTACATGTACTTTGAAATGGTCCAGATCTAAACTATAATTACTGGGCAATGAGGGGCTTTTAGTTTGCCCAATCGCAATGCCTCCCGGCCAATCGTTTTGATAACAGAATTTCAAGTGGACCCATTTGTAACAAAATGTGCATTAGGTTACTCCCAAAAGCACTTTATAGAAGAAACATCTTGTTCAAATAGCTACAGTTGACCCTTAACCACCCATGCGCCCACTTTACATCATACGGGCATGTTTATAGTTTATATGCAACTATATGAGAGATTTGGATTTTAAGATGGCAAATTTCAACAGTAAAAAATGAGTACCATTTCAATTAACTGATAAAAAATACACTGAAAAAATCTTAATACTGGCTATCTACTTTCTATAAGATTATGTTGCTATTGATTGTAAGATGGCAATTATGTAAATGAGGTCTGACGTCACGTACCTTTCGCCCAACTGAGTAAGGACAGTAGACACGTGACGATGAACGCGATAGTGAGGCAGACAGACGACATTTTCCTCTGCCGGGACGGTGGGGACGAGGGCGCCACTGGGAGTCCTGGGGACGACGTACTCAACTGCTAGAAGTATATACAACCTGCATAGACACAAAATATCGTCAATTTTAGTGTGCCATAAATTATTCCTGAAAACTGAATAGCTGTGCGTGTAAATGGGGCAGTGCAAACCATTGCATAACAAACGAGATTTAGTAAGGGGATAGTACATTGATTATCCGACGAGAGATGTAAGCTACTCGCGTGCCCTACTGCAAATTATACTGCAAATTATACGTTGGCCGGCCCCAACTTTGTATGAGGTACTGTATACAGTTATTAGTTCCAATGTTGTTCTCAAGACACATAAGTAGGTAGTACCAGGTACAGGGCTATTTCAGCGGAAATGTGTCGGAAGTTTAAAGGAGTGTTGATCCTTTGGCAAACTTCCTAAACAGTACCCGCTGCTGACCCAACACTTGAAGGTGCCTTGTACACAATTTAGGCATTTGGGCATCCAAGATCTAATCACACAGTATAAGTGTCCTGGATACCGGAAACGACGCGTAAGACACAATTCTTACACATATACTGTACACCAGAGATCTCAGAACTCACCATAGGAAAGCTACAGGAAATGGCTATCGTCGAAATCTATGACATAACCTCGCCCACAGGTTTAGGGGGCGGGTCTAATCTTGACTCACACATGGCCTACCTTTTGACAACACAGTACATTTGTAGCAAGTAAGGATTCGTCCAATCCCTTTGCAAAACTGTCACAGTAGCAAACTTCTAATCCTAGAATAACACGAAAAGGTATTTTCTGTACATACGTTTAGTCGAGCTTGGAGTCGAACGTTTTGAATATACAACGGTCGAACGAACCTCAGTGACGTCATGAACTTTTCGGTAGGTCAAAATCTGTCGTTCAAGAAGTGTAACTATAAATACAATCGATGGAACCCCATACCGTAATAGTCCTGATATGATAGCCAGTAATATCTGCAGTCCAGAACTACACCTTATACAGAATTGAAATGACAAAAAACGTCTCCGTGTACACGTACCATAAAAAAGTGCTGAGTTAATCATACTGAAGGCCAAGTGCATCTGATTGGTTGAAACGTGTTTGCTCCAAAGATCAGGCGATTTTAAAGTGGCAATCCGTTAAAAAAACAACATCATCAAATCAGACGCTTGAGCAGTTTGGTCAGAAAACGTGTCATTGAGAAGAAGATCTAGTTGAGCTAAATTATCGTAAATTTGGTTTTGGCCATTGCAATATCTTTGTATAACGAACCCCCCCCCCCTCACCACACACACACACATACATACATACAGACCACATCGTAATTTTGCACAGATATTCTGTATAAAGAACACACTAGATACTATTAGAAAACAAGTCCCTTTCTGTTGCATTTCACCATCACATATACGCCGGAATGTTTAACAGAAACAATCTTAAAACAGTGACACGTTGTCTCTCTACATCTTAAGTGCCACGTCACCTGTGTTCTCAACAAACATATACTATGTACATAAAAGTTGGAGTGTTTCCCTAATTACGTAAACTAACAAGCGATCTCACTGTATGGGACGACTGTTCAAGACTTTTCCACTGGATTATTCCATTTGATAAAAGTAGGGAGCGGAAACGAACAACAAAAACTAAAGATTTACAAATATCAGACACACCCCTCTTATTCCAATGGAATGATCTAGCGAAATGATTTTAGGTACATTCGAGATTTATTTCAAAGTGGTATATTTGATAAAAGAAGGGAGATCGTACTAGCACTTCGAAAACCTTTCCACGACGAAAAGCTATTGTTCAAATTGTTCAAATGGCATGACCCAGCAAATATAACACAAGGCACATTGACCTTAATGTATGTTTGACCTTTTTATGTTTGAAGTGCCGCGCAGTGTAAATTTGTCCACACGTCTTGTTTATGCACAAGGCGACCCCGACCTGACGTCATAACGCAAAGGGACTAGGGTATACGTGTGAGTTTTTTTTTTCTGTTGGAGAGATATATTTCTAAGAAAATATATCAGACGTCAAAAAGGCTAAAAATTCAATTTACAGTCAACAATTATGTCAGCTGTCATAAAAAGAGCAAATTGTTGAATCACAAAATTGAGGGAATCGAAGCTTTAAAAGGGTCCCGACATGTTTGACGATTCGTCTCACATACAAGAGCCAAACAAACGGTGTGGTTGGCGCGCGCTAAACGTCGTCTGACAGCCAAGTACAAAACGCCTTTGCGTGCAAATTTGGCGGGATGTCTGCGGTGGGGTGATAGTGGGGTGATCGAGATCACCCTGCGGCGATGGCATAGTTTTACATACATGTAACATAGTCGAGAAACATACAAACCTTATACCTGAACCGCATAACGAATTAGGCAAGTCTATACTGCAATGCAGCGCTACCGGCCCTACAGAAACCAAGCATTCGCACCAAACCGTCAACAGTAAAAAAAGAAAAGAGTTAATGTTAGTAATAGGTACAACTATATGTTTCATTAGACAATGAAAACTGAAAAGCTTTAGGGCACATCGTCAGACGAGTCACCTTAAGCCCCTCCCACTTGATTAAGACCCGTCTATTAACATACTTTTCAACACTCCTTTTTCACTTTCAGGGAGAAAACGCATAACCCCCCTCCCACCAACTTTTCAAATGGAATATTCCAAACTATAATTTTGTAGAATTTGCTTGAGCAAGCAAGATGTGCACTACAATCGAACGCTATACTAAAGAAATAATGCAAGATGTATGGAGTGTGACTAAGAAATACAGATCACGTCTTGAAGACTGCAGGGGTTCCGTCAAGACTGTGGGAGTTCTTTTCCAAGACATAGAAGAAGCCTTGTTTAAGCTATCTGATCCAGCATAGTCAAAATAGAATCAAAAGTCACTCGACTGTTTGTAACAATAATACAAAGCATCAGGTTTTCAAAAGGTTGCCGACCAAGAAAAAGAATCCACATAGCTAGTGCGCCCAAAATCGACCTCAAAAACTGCTCACCAAAATGTAAACAAATCCATCATATCAAAAGGATCGAGGGGGGCTGGGATCTAAGGGCTGGGGAAGTTTGAGATCTAGACCCTCTGAAAAACTATTTCCTGTATTTTGAGGGGCAAATTTGGCTGGTAGCGTAGACTCAGCTTGATTCAGTTGCATCTGTGTTTATTTAAAAATATTTTCAACATTTCGTTTTTCCCCTGATCTTGAGTTATAGCTTCCAACATGCAAATTCAACCAACAACAGTTCGGTCGTCAGAGGTCAAAACCTCCTACCCGCAGGTGACAACAGATTTTTTTTATCTTTTTTTTTTCAATGTTGAGCCATCAGCGTTCCTTTGAATGTGATCTATTCTCTCAGGGGCACGTGGCGCCGAGTTCCCCCCTTGTGGATGTACCATAAAAAGGAATATTTTCACAAAGATTTCCTTTTAATTTCACGGTAAAGGGCAAATTGAGCGTTGATTTGAAGTTCGCGATTGAAATGTAAAGGGGTAGGCAGAAATTAGATAGAACTAAGTCATCGTGATTTTTAAGTTCACGGAAAACAAAAAAAGGGTACATTTTCCTTTTTACAGTAAACGTACGCGTGTTGGCCATTCCCTAGGTGCATGTTCCTCTCATGACTGTGGAATGACGGGAATTTTGAAGCCTAGGGTCACAATGCCCCGGTGAATGGGGTATGACGGTGTCATATTACCAACGGCACGGAAGTCAGGACAAACCCCACAAAAGGAACATTTCCTCCCATCACGCATTTTTACAGCGAGGCACGAGGGTAACACGCCCCCGAGTTGTGGACTGAAATGTGAAGTGAGATATTGGATCCGTAAAAACAGATAGTAAAAAAAAAAAGAAACTTCAAGCTAAAGAATCTAGATTTTTCTACGCATAGTAATATGAATTCAAACGTTGTGATCTCAATTCAAAAAGAAATTTCATGCACAAACCGCCAAAGTAACAATACAATAGACTTAGATTTTCACACATGCCCCCGCGATATATCCTGGACTACCCCCTTCATTGTTTGAACACGAGGGCAACGTTAAAGGGGAAAAAATGGCAAAAGTAAAAAAGGTACATCATTTCACAAAAATACGTAACGTTAAGACTCATTTCATTTCTCCGAAATAGCAATGTTATGTAATGTTATGTTATGTTAATAATTTGTTTTGTTATGCTTTTCGTAACAACATGCTTTTCTAAAAAAATTCCATGAGTAAATTCGAATATTTATGATCCTCTATTATTCAATTTTCAAACAAGTGAGACAAACATTTAAAAAGGGGGAATGTAGCATTTCATTCATGAACAGGTCTATACCGAACATTAATTACACTCAACAGAACATGGGGGAGGGGGGCTTGAACATTTTCCATTAGCCAATCTAATCATTTATTTACCTATCCAATCAAATTTACACAGCGATAGATAAGTACCTACTTGACAAACAGAGCAAGGATTCTGATCAACACGGTCATTGTGTTAATAAGATAAGAAGGAAATCTTCCTCAGGAAAAATCAGACGATACAGGTCACCCTGGTGTCATATTGCCCGGGGGAACATAGAGAAAAATAATTCACATATATATCAAATCGGCTACAACGTATGTTCCTAGACCTTTAAAACTTTCTTCTAAAAGATGCTCACTGGTATGATAAAAGTACGATGAACATAATTCACGAAGGACGCGGATTTTTACAGAGATTCCCTAGCACATGGCTAATACATTCTGCCCACATGCTTTCGTTACCGAACACCGCGTCCCCTCAAATCAATTAACGTGTCGATTTTTTTCCCGAACCTATGGGGTCTTACCTGAGAAACTGCGTTTTTGTCGTCCGAAACGCCGGTGAGATGTGTACCCTGTGAGGGACGCTCGTGTTCTGACTCAAACTTCCCGGCAGAAGTGTAAATATCCGATAGTTCAGGCGGTTTCTAGGGTGTAACACATGGTGTGATCGTCTGACGCACGCTTTCCGAATGCCACACAAAAAGGCCGGTAGTGGGCTTGCCAACATGGGCGACACCAACTCTCAACAGGGGTATTTAAATTACATATTACTCACAAAAGCAACCCTTATAAACATTCAACCATGACATCTTATTGCATACATGATATGCTAGCTACAGAAATTGGTTGTGCTGAATTGTTCTCTTTTTGGTGTTGTTTACGACCTATTTTTCAAACGTTGGACGATTCCAAGTTGATTTGAATCGTTCCGCTACAGTTCGCAGCGTATCACGTGCAGAGGGCAGGGACGGGGGTGTGGCCAGGGGTTGGCAATACGCGTGTCAGTGAGTACATCGTGACGTCACTTATGTCTCGTGGCAGCCCAGACACGATATTTGGTGACAGTTATTTCCTCGTTTAGTCCAAGATCTGTTTTCCTTTTTGGTGACCAACATCCGAGATATCTCTTGGCTTTCCAAGTAAACACTAGCATCCCAATGTGACCGAGTTCAAGACCACATTTCCTTCCGAATGTATTCGAACTAACAAATACGTCACACCTCAAATATTTATTCACAACCTCTTTACTAGACTTTCCTAACACCACATCCTTTGTGCTAACCGTCTTCAAGAACAAACAACCTTTCCGACAGTATTTTCTCGCGAAAAATAAAACCTGACTTCTCGATCGCAAACAAAATTCTTTCGCCGTGTTACATATAGTAAGTAGTCAGCATCAATATGTGGCTGTCAGCGATTGGTCGATTCAAGCGTGGCGTGAGAGTGGCGGATACATACGGATCACGAGCAATCGATTCGGGTACCGATACGGTCCGTAACCTTGGTTACGAGCTAGCCTTATTTGTAAAGCTAGATTTATCGTCTGACAAATGTAACCACGCTAATGTGTGTCACAGTTTAGCTACAGAGTGCGTAAAATGATCGTACCTAGACCTAGTAAAATGACAAGGCTTTTCTAAAAACAGCGAGTACAGTGCTACATGATCATGAAATAAAAATTATACATTCATAAAATATACACCTGCTTCACCTGTTTTATGTGAAGGGCCATATAACGTTATAGTGTTTCATTATGATTTATATTTATATTATTATAATTTTATAGTACATCCAGTAGGCACCCAGCTGAGTAAGGATCAGTAGTTGTAATGTGATCGAGGCACCTCCTTTAACACGAAACGCCCCATTTTACGTCGATCCCTTCCGAAAGACGGATACAGCCCCAACCAGGAAGCCCTATCCGAGTATCCCGGATTCGAACCGGGGTCACATAGTTTCATACAATTTGTAACCAGGAGCTCAAGTGTTAGGTTGTATCCTAACTACAGAGCTCTTGTTGTAGTTATTATTTAGCTGACCTGTAAAAGAACTGGACCAAGATGTACTGGCCGATAAAGTGAACAATGTTTACAAATAATCTATCTAGGGAGATCTATCACCATTTTCAAGCTGCAAACAATAGCACTGGGCAAGGCCAAGGGATACCTCTCTTTCCAGTTCATAAACCAAATCATATGAAATATCCAAAATCTTGGCATATATATATATAGGTCATAAGAGACTGTTCCAGTCTAATTTTAGCCAATAATTAGGCCATAATTATGCCATGTAAAAGGTAACAGTGTCAAATCAAATAATGGAACGTTCCAACACGTAAAGGCGTTTTACTGCACGCATGATATACTATGTAGCAGTCGGAAATAGACATATAAATTGAACACATAGTAATCTAGAATCTATCACAACGATTGAGGAAAGATTCAAGGGACTAAGAAATATGAACAATAGCTCTGAATATGAATAGTAGTCCCGGAAGAATAAGTCTACTTTGCCTGCAAAAAAAAAAAAAACAAATACTGCGAATACATAAAATGTGCTTCTATTCTAACAATGTTCCAGGTGGTAGAAGGCAAAAGAACGTAACAGACAGATCAATTTTTGATCGGTACCCGTACCCAAACGTAAAGAAAACAATTATAGGCCCCTACAAACAGGTGCAAAACTTACAACCCGTACGTCGTACATCTGTCGATCCAGGTGCTAAACTTGGCGCCTACGTGCACCTGTTGACCTTGAAGAATGCGAAGGTCACGCATGACAGCCATGACAACAAATAAACCTTGAATGTAGCAGATACGGCGTTCATTGATAGGCAACAAGTCGAGACTTTACCAAAATAGAAGTAGGAATTTACATCTGCAAGCGACACCTCTCTATAACTAGAAAAATATCAAAATATTATATCATTTTGGCTTAGTTTTTTTACACTATACAGGCAAGTCACAATGAAGAGGCAAATACAATGTAGATGACCATAAAAAGTCTTCTAAAGTGAGTGAGAGTCTTCTAATGAAAATTACGACAGTTTGACAAATTGCAAATCACCTTAGTCAGTCAAAAGCCACGTGAGCAGGCGTGCTCTAGCCAAACTTCCGCCGCAAACCTTCAATAGCCGTACACAAGACAAAAAGCTCAAATTCTCAACTCCAAAGACAACGTTGCGAAGCAAGCTGACAACAATAAAAAAAAATACACAGTAAACAATCCAGGGTAATTCAAGTATCATTGCTCACCTTAGCGTGTTGGTATACGTAAATATGTAAGGTTACGTTTCCAGTTTTCCAAGCAATTTGAGAGAAGAACGAATTCTACCACCGGAGTTCCTCCTAAAAAAACTCTCAATGAAACAAAGCCCCTAATCATAAACTGACGCTGGTGCCGCTAGGAATCAATTTGTCATTGTCAGTCTTTAGTGAATGGTTCTTAAATCTGATATCCTTTAAGTTTGTAAAGCAGCGACGCTACTTAAAGAAATTTTGGTGCGACCTGGGGTTTTGTTTCAGACGACCTCGTATGCCCTATTTGGACGTTGTAGTAAAATCGAGACTGCAAGTTATTGTTTTGGTGCCTCTATAACACGTACCATCCCCATTAGTTGTACAAATAGTAGTACACTCACACACACAACACACAGGTACACGCACACACAACATACGCACTGTTTGGAACTAATGGTAGAGCGTTCCATTGCTTTTGGTCAGACGAATATGTTGTGGCAGTATCGTGCAATCATTGTGTGTAGAAAAATTGTATACAATGCAGAGGGAAAAGTGACGTTTGAACGTTCTACATCAGGAAAAAATATTAATTTTACACCTGACCCTCCCTATTCAACTTCGTGGAATGGTATCACCTGCACTGGCCTTCACGTGGTGGAAAATTTCCAAACGGGGGTTGTTCATTCATGGTCAAGTTTGGGTGTATTTGTTTCCTTGCATAAAACATAATAATGCGGTTACTGTAAACGGCTTGATTTCATCAATGTAAGGCTAATGACATTTACACTAAAACATACAACGTTACCAACACAAAGACTTTTCAGTAACAATTACTGCAATCTTTACACCTGCAACAGCCTAAATCCATACGCAGAAAGTTTGGCATGCCAAAAGGCGGGAAAATGACCTTGTTCCTTTTCACAATTAGGTCAGTTGTATCACTAGAAGGTCGCCAAAACACAGGACTTTTGTCTAGTCTAGACCTTATGTCAACGAACTGAACATTATGGCAGCTCTGTGCCTTACCGGCTTACAACTGACCGAGTCCTTCGTGTTTGTATACCCCCTAGTCTGAAATGCGGTGATGTCACTGAACTGTACAATTGAGATATATAGACTGTTAGAGCTAAAACGATCTGTTGGTATTGTTGATGGGTTATCTGAGATCTGTTTCATCTTAGATGAGCTTTTGAATTCCTTTAAGTCCTTAACTCACTTGAGGAACCTTGTAAGGTGATATCTAAGGTCGTAGTTTTTCTGCGTGATCGGAATGATACTTAAAGGGCATATGGCTTTTTGCGAATATGTCCAAGGCACCTTATAGCTAATCATAAATCTTCCACATATTTGTACTAACCACGTGATGAAACACACGTCCAGTCCAAAGAAATATCATAATCAGTATCAAAAGTTGCATTACTATCTCTCAGCCGTGATAATCTATATTATCAGAACTACTGCAAGTTATCCATACGTAAGTTAAAGCAGATGATTATAGTCTGCTCGGAATATACTATCAGCACCTGACTGTTGCAAACTTTAAACGCCATTTTCAGGACTTCTGTGTAACATTATGTAAAGAGGGGGGGGGGTGTCGTGCTTTCTAAAATAATTGTCAAAATTGGTCACTACTGATATATGTAGACGCAACATTCGTACACTCCCATTCGCGTCACTTAGAGAAGGAGAGACAGACAGACAGACACACCTCAAACAATACCTCCATTTTCATGGAGGTAACAAGACTGCAGATGTGTACATGCCTTCCAATGAAGTAGCCTGTGTTGAAAGAAAGAACGTGCCATTCGACTTCTTATCTCAGTCACGTACTTGTCAGACATCCGTTGACTTCAACTACTAACGACAAGGTCAGCTCAGGGTCAAGTACGAAGTACAAGCGCTTGACCCAGACATACCTACGTGATCATTTCTTAACGATGGTTGCTGTCCTGAGATAAGTAGTAGAATGAAATCAAATGCAACCACATATCCCTGGATAGAGACCTCGGTTATTTTTCCAACTGCATAGCGCCCTAGGCCTCACCCCCAAACACACACACACATGGCATATGTAGATCTAGATTCTTGTAGTACACTGTCAGACTTCGAAAAGGCATTGCTTTTTGGACTTTGTCCTGGGACCCATATAGAAAGAAACCTCTGTGCACTTCGTTTGAAAGCAGTAATGGTGATAGATGTAGAGTCATTGACACCTTGATATGTTATGTCTCCAACCTAAGAGCTTCAAACAGCCGCCTTGGCCCACACGTGTAGCCTTTTTACGTTACTTTGCTGAAGAATGGTTCGTATCTTTTCTTCTGACATCTTTTCTTCGTATCTTTTCTTCTGACATCAACAAATGCACTTGTCAAAGTACGTAGAAAAGGATGTAGGCTTACAATAGTGGTCACCATGTACTATGACTGCTTTTCTTTAAAACATTTTCCCAGGTAATGAGTTTTTTAAACATCACACTAAATCAAACGTCACCAACATAAAGGCCCCTGCAGTTCCTAAAAGGCCGCTAGGAGGCCCAGATTCCTGCCACCTTAAAATCAAGACCATATGATGTCCAGAATTATGACAAAAACGACAGCTCTGTTGCAGTACCAGAAAAAGCCGCTAGTGTACCTGTCCCCTCATTTTGTCTTCAATTACCCACAAGTGCCATAAAGATCCATTCACAAATTTTGCAATCTATTTCGTCCACAAACAAACCCGCCCACAAACAATATCAACATTGCGAATACATCCCTTTTTGCAAAGGTAACAAGGGAAGAAACGATCACCCGTACGCCTTTAATACAAATTTCCGTAGAAAAGGCAATACAATACCGGGGAATACCTGCACTGCAATATAATTGGCATTGGACCAACTGGCAAGACGCCATAATGACTCACGAGTTTTGATTGGCTGAATGCCAACGGTTTAACAATTAAGCATGTGACTGAGGGAATCACCGCGCGCCATGCTTCCTTTAAGAGATAACGTTCATACGACGCAGAGAACGTCTCAGACCTCCCACTGGGTAATCGTACGTCCACCTGTACCCTGGAGGTGTCGTACGACGGATCATGAAAAGGTGCACGTGTCGTATGCCAAAGACGTAAGATTTCGTCGAATGCCATTGTCGTGCGACCAGAAATTTTCCTCCGACGTATGGATCATCAGGTTATGTTTTGTTTACGGTGATTCACTCTGGTATTTCCGTAACAAAACATAAACATACATCAAAAGGCATGGCTGTATACTATAACTATACATAGACGATATATATGGATAGAATACCCACTTAGCCACGAGGTTGACGTCTGCCTTACATAACTATTTATCCACCCAAGTTAGACATTTTACAAAGCTTATGCAACAATTAATTTCAAAACGAAGAATCCAGAGAAACAATATGAAATCTTGTTCTAGTTCAAGAAGTGAGAAAGGCACAGAAATTTGGCCTAAATTTAGTGTTATACACTGAGTATATTTACAAAATTGCAATCTTGCAAGTATGCCGTGTGCATGTGTGCCTCTTAAAGTCTCCTTTTACGCTTGAAATAACACCACCACGCCACTGTGCATGTGGGCGTTTGGTAGACATCATCGGAAGATAAATTTCGAGACGTTTTTAGAAAAAGGTAAACGTACTCGTTACTTCCGAAGATGTGAAACTACCGAAAACTCAACGTTTTCTACATGCCACTCATGTAACGTTAAACTTACAAACTTCAACACACATCCTAAGCTATGTTCGCCAAATTTCAGTAGGGAATTATTTTGCTTACAATCACGTAGCAATACTAATAGTAACGCTATAAGTGGATGTATACGTAGGTAGACTAAAGAAATTGGTCAACTTTAAACGAGGGCTTAACAGGTACACCAGTGTTGGTAGGAAGAATCTGAGATGATAGGTAGGGTTAATCCCCTTAACCCTGTAACGCGAACCCTTTAAAATCTGGGTCAAAAATTTTAAACCGGGGAAATGTTACTAAGTTTGAATGCACCGGCTATATAAGTGGAACCACTTAAGACCTAGCAACGTACATACACTTAACGGGGAAAGCTATACTTTTTCGCACTGCAGAAGGTATCGGACCGGAGTTTCTTTTACGATTTCGGAGGTTGGCGGGCAGCCTCAGGCCGAAGGGCTACAGTTCCGCTAGTAAACGTAGGACGCGAAACTTAATCAATATGGCGGAAAGCCGTTTACTGTCTCTTTCCGACAAACCTATTGGTACCGTCTGTTGCCTCTTTATTTTGGTTAGAATATGTAGTAAAATTTTAATTTTGGACCCGAAAACTATCATTTTTTAACACTTTTTTGATCGAAGCTGCTTGGAAAAAACGAATTTTCCCAGGATAACGGCCTACGTGGTAGAGAAGCTAAATTCTTCATGTTTGTGTAAAATGAAAATAAAAAAATTCCATGTGATAACTTTTTTGCAATCTCCGATGACGTCATTTCTTCGAAATCGCATGAAAAACGCCGCTATTTGGGTCATCAGGCGAAAAAACCGCATCACCGTTGCAGCGGACTAATACAAAAATGGTTTCGCTGGCCGACCAACTACTCCTCGCACAAAAACAATACAACCCACGGGCTTTTCAGAAAATACGACAAATCTATGCTCAGCTATAACGATCACCAAGCCATAGGGAGCAAAAGTTAGGGAGACAACAGCGCACTTCCGGCCTATTACACCACCCTTCCGCCAACTCCGGTCAGATTTGAACTCCGACCCGGAACCTTAAGAGGGACATTTTTTCTCAATATGTATTTTTATTACTTAAAAAGTTCATATCTACCATATATCCAAATTTGGTTTGTCTCCGATGGTTACTTTTCCCACAGGAGCGGTTTAAAGTCAGGTCAAAAACACTGTATTTTGAGGCTATCAAGCCTAGATGCATATTGAACCTACGTTATAATACAGAAACATTAAAAAACATGCTTTTTTCTGACATCGCTTTTCTGAAAACGGATAAAATGGGGTGCAAAGTCTGCCCATAAACTTGTCCGGGAAAGTATGTGCACTCTCCGTCGTTTCGGTGCTACACATCGGTAGAAAACCGTCTTTAAAAGTTGGCATCGCTGACGTCACGGAGTGACGTCAGAGGTTGCTCAAGGAAAACAGCAGGGGGTCGCGTTTTAAGTTCGTCGCTTGTAAGTAAAATGAAGAATGTGCCAGATTTTGACATGGACCAGTAGACCAGATCTCACACTTTCAGAATCAAACGCGTCCGACACCAAACTCTTAACTACTTCGCCGTGAACGGCCCCTTAAGAAGCACAATACGCCCCAAATGTGTGCAAGAATGCATTCTTACACAGTGCAAAGCACAAACTGGATCTTATTGTCGGCGCTAGAAGCGGGCAGTTGGAATAAGCGCGGCAAAGATGTGTAGTGCTTTTAATAGGCTATTACTACATACCACCGAAAGAAAAAAAGATCGCCGCGTTAAGGAGCTATGAACCGAAAGTCAGTAAACCCAGTTTCTCCTTAAGTTAGGGCTTAAAGCACCAAGATTTCAGCTTTAATGCCCATTTAAGTCATACTAATGCACGGCATCGCGAACATATGCGATAGGTGAACGACAGAGGTCGGCTCCAATCAAATGACATAGAGAAAGATATGATTTTGGAAAATTCTGCCCGCCAGAATCGATCAAAGTTGCCCGTAATGGTAGTTCTAAGGGGGGGGGGGGGGGGTGAAAAGGGGGGAGGGGGGCGCCTAGGGCCTGTACATGAATATGCTGACTTTTTAACTAGAAAAATGAAAAACGGTGTTTGTTTTTACACAATATAACGACATCTGATGGAAACTTTAAAATGCGTCGAAATTACGTCATCTATGACGTCATATAAGGTACAAGCGCCGCCCTATTAAGGTATCGGACCGGAGTTTCTTTTACGATTTCGGAGGTTGGCGGGCAGCCTCAGGCCGAAGGGCTACAGTTCCGCTAGTAAACGTAGGACGCGAAACTTAATCAATATGGCGGAAAGCCGTTTACTGTCTCTTTCCGACAAACCTATTGGTACCGTCTGTTGCCTCTTTATTTTGGTTAGAATATGTAGTAAAATTTTAATTTTGGACCCGAAAACTATCATTTTTTAACACTTTTTTGATCGAAGCTGCTTGGAAAAAACGAATTTTCCCAGGATAACGGCCTACGTGGTAGAGAAGCTAAATTCTTCATGTTTGTGTAAAATGAAAATAAAAAAATTCCATGTGATAACTTTTTTGCAATCTCCGATGACGTCATTTCTTCGAAATCGCATGAAAAACGCCGCTATTTGGGTCATCAGGCGAAAAAACCGCATCACCGTTGCAGCGGACTAATACAAAAATGGTTTCGCTGGCCGACCAACTACTCCTCGCACAAAAACAATACAACCCACGGGCTTTTCAGAAAATACGACAAATCTATGCTCAGCTATAACGATCACCAAGCCATAGGGAGCAAAAGTTAGGGAGACAACAGCGCACTTCCGGCCTATTACACCACCCTTCCGCCAACTCCGGTCAGATTTGAACTCCGACCCGGAACCAGAAGAACAAAGAAATCGATCAAAATGCTTGTATCCAAGGAGATGTAGAAATCGCGACTTTTCTCGTGACGTTTTTCGGAGGTTACACAATTTTTAAAACGGAGGATATCCGTAAAAAGCACATAATCTCTAGACAAGAGTACATACAATACGCAGCCAAAATAGCTCAAACCAAGAACGACTGGTACGTCTACTTGGACATATTATCACAACGTGCCCTGAAGCCGGCCGGCTTAACAACCATGTCGACCGCGTGGGCTTTAAACAGAATATGAAACAGTGTGAACTCACCGGTATCAACTCTGTCTTAGGCGTTGATTCGCAAATCTCTTGGACCAATCTTGGAGAGAAGCGTTGAATTCACGACTTAGAAGCGTTTAAAGATACTGGACAATTTCAGTGTGCTTACAACAGTAAATGTAACCTATATAACGACGCCGGTCAGTTTGGCTGGACGCGATGTCTAAATATAGAAGGGTAATGCAGTGCTTC
>NC_049993.1:13453627-13510256 GCF_000003815.2 Branchiostoma floridae
TATATATAACTTGAGAAGCAATGGGTGGATTGTCACGGAATTTAGTATACTGTATGGCTAGGTCTGGAAGAAATGATTAGATTTTGGCCCTCATTGCCTTAGCACTGCAATTGAACTTGTGTTTTTAATATCTTCTGTTCTGGACAACCTATGGTCATCATTTTGGGTTAGTAGACAACTCTTGTACTCGGAGGAAAGTGACATTGGTTTGAGCCCTCTTGCAGCTTTCTTTGCCACTGCAAGGGCATTTCATTGCAGCCCTTGTTGATAAAACATAGAAGGGATTTTATCGATATCGAAACGTTTATATAGAAAATGAGATGTCACGGTAAATTAGTTTTCTTTTCCTTGATTGTCAATCTTTTTTTGTGTGTCAAACCAAGGAGCTGTCATCAACGTTGGTGCTAATTGGTTTAGCTATTTACATACGGTGTTTGTTGTGAAATAAGATCCACCCAAGCTATTACTAAATATAGGTCATGGCAACAAAGACTGTGTATTCCTTCTCCTTAGAAACTGATCCCTTTTCTAACCAACAGCGCTAAGACACCCCCCCCCCCCCTACCGCAATTAGGTTTGTTATTTTGTAACACTGCTAAATCGTAGATTACTCGCAATTAAGGTATTATCTCCAAGTCGGTGTGCTATTGTGAGAAAAAACAATGAAAAAGATACCTATCGAGGTAGTTGAGCTAGGAGCCAAGATCCAGTCAAAACCTGAATTGTCTACCCTATTTTCTCCGATTTTGAGAGAATTCAAAAGAAAACCAATTTTGCTCGACAGTTCTGCTATTGTGTTGCACCAGTATGTAGTATTACTAAAATGATTTCGGGATGGGCACATCAATACATTGCCTGGAAATCTCCGTGCACCATTAGTAATGTATGACTATTGATCGCTGATGTTTCGATCGTGACTTTCGTACTTTATTAAGGACGATCACCTTACCAGACAACCGACTCTCCTGAAAGTATGTTCAGGTCAATCATGTGTTTTGTGGTATTGGAGAAACAAAAAGGTTACTTTATACAAAAACAGCTGAGGTGATGACTGAGACAAAACGCATTTAGTTCCTTTAGACCCTGTCACAAAATCGCCGAGCTTAGGCCACATTTCGTGCACACCATACGGTCACCGAATTTAAAACTTCCATCGTACTTTCCCCTGAAAATCTAACGAATCACATTTGACATTTGAAAATTTGCGACAAGCTGTAAAAGTGGACACTAAAATCATACACCAATCAAACCCCCAAAAAGCTTTCTTTCGTTTCAAAATCACCTTCCTCATTGAGTGACCTTGAACGTGACATAACCAGCCCCAAATTGCGTTTTGATTATTCGAATCTATCGGCCCCCTATGACGTCAGTCTCCCGCGTTTGACGTCATTCAAGCAATCATGTACTCACGTTACTCGGATTTACCCACGTATGTATGATTGCAATTCTTCTGTCTGATTGAATTTTTCGTTTATCTTTATTTTCATTTCCGCTTTGAAATCCCCTCGTGTCTATTAGCAATAGCTTATATCATTTACATAAAGATTTTGGGTGTGTGGGTGATAATTGGTTATTGGTCATCAGTGGTCATTGCAATCTACTGACCAGTCACGAGGGAAATGTTCAGAATGGAAAAGTGGAGGAATAGCGTTAGGTACACGTAGATATCGATAGATCGATCAATAGATACAGGTAGGTAGATAGGTGGAGAGAGAGAGATTGATAGATGGATGGATGGATAGATGGATTGACAGACTGACGGATAGGTAGATAGATAAATGGATGGATGGATAGATGGATGGATGGGTAGGTGAAGAAATGTATAGATAGATAGATACATAGATAGATGGATGGATAGATAGATGGATAGATAGATAGATAGGTAGATAGATAGATAGATAGATAGATAGACGGATAGATAGATGGATAGATAGATAGCTGGATAGGTAGATGGATAGATAGATAGATACATACATACATACATACATACATACATACATACATACATACATACATACATACATAGACTCATATCAAGGTACATTAATTAAAAGATAATAGATAGATAGGTAGGTAGATAAGTAGGTAGATTGATAAATCTGTAGATATTTACAGATATGTAGGTACTAGGTACGTACGTAGTAGGTACACATATTTGATGTTATGTGAAAAGAAAAGTACCAGTGAACATTTCATTTAAGCAGGGGTCGAATACATGTCAAAGTATTACTTGCAATGATCTAATGACCTACAAGTGGCCGAATGACTTGTCATGCGATCCGGCTGCTATGTTCTCCATTTAGATTCCCGGATATGTGCGGGGTTGTCATGACGCACATGGCCTGACAATGATCGATTCTGCACGGAATAATGTAACGTGACTTTTTTCCGGGAATGTACAGTAAAATCGAACCTAAATTGAATACTGTTTTACTGTAAATTCTCTTTGAATTTGAACACGGTACAAATCCGTTTACGTTGTATGAGTGTGTGTGTCTGTGTCTCTCTCTGTGTGTGTGTGAGTGTGTGTGTGTGTGTGTGTGTGTGTGTGTGTGTGTGTGTGTGTGTGTGTGTGTGTGTGAAGCACAACTCGAGAAGCCTTTGGTGGATTCTGATTATATTGAGTAGGACGAAAAATGAAGATCAAGATCCATAGTGGGCCTCCTAGCGGCTTTCAATGGAACTTCCGCTTTTGATACCTCGTATTCTGGATATGCTATGGTCATGAGTTTTATACATACTAGTAGATATTTTTAGAATTCTGTGTCTACAAAGAAATTTGTGCGTTCCAGTCTTCTTTATGTGTATATCGTTTTGTACACCCTCCCTTACCTCATATACTCTGTATTGTCTATTCTGTTCAGTGTTTTCTGTAATAATACAAGCTCAAGAAAATTCTTGATATTTAGGAGAATTTTTTCTTGATTTCGAAAAGTAGCAATGCTATCAAGTCAGCACTATTAATTGTTCTTTTTTCGTGAACTTGTCGTCTGACTTGATTTAGCGACGTACGGTGTAAATTGTATCAAAGGGACGTGACAGTGTCCGGAGAACAGTGTCCAGTGAAGTGTAGTGACCCTTCGTCCTCAAAACTACGTCCAGAGAGGTTAGTGACCCCCTCGTCTACCCAAAAATAAAATCTCAGACCAGCAGTCCCTGTGACCTTAGTGTAACATTATGACGACCTTTCAGAAGTATGTTTAGCCTGGTAACCATACCATCGGGAGCTCGTTGCTATCTATACGGTGCTAGGAGTGTAGCCCGCCCGCCAAGTTCAATAGAGCACCCCGGTGGATTTATGGGGATGGGTTAGGTTATATCGCTGCCGAAGATGACCAGTTAAACTTTTACTGCGTGAAACTTCTATATCATTTAAAATTACTACCGGAAAGATTACCCTAGCGACAGAAAGCTTCATCTGCTACGCAGAGAGCATGGCCAATCCACGGCAGACTGGATACCAGGCTAAAACATGCTAGGTACAGAAGACAACCCCGGCACACGCTAATCTCCAAGCAGATCCTATGGTAGCATAATATAGTATAGTATCAAAAGCTGGCAAAGGAGTGTATCCAATGCACACCCCTAGGCCGGAACACTCCTTTGGAGATTTTTATACTATCTTATGCTGCTGTAGTATCTGCTTGGAGATTAGGCACAACTACTTTTCTTTCCCTGCGGAATTTGCCAACTCTTTACTAAGTGTAGCCAGCCTGTCATCTATCGTGTTCTCGTCCGCCCTAACAGTAAATATGCGCCAAAGCAAGTTTACTGTTTCAACTCTGAGTCGGGAAACTGCCTCAAATTGTTTGCCGTAGGCGTGTAATGGTTGTCAGAAGACGGTGGCGTGATCCAGTATGCCCATATTGCACTAATTGCATACTTTACATATGTGATGTCTTGTTGTCGTAACGGTTCAGAACCTATCGGTCATTGGTTCGAGTCCCCTCCCTTGTTGTGCCCTTATAATTAATTGGTAAAGGTTCAATACCCAGTTGTAAAACCGGTAACATTAACTCATCAACTCTCATAATTCCACCGGATGCCATAATACCACCACGTGAGAAAAAAATGCAATAATTCAAAGTAATTTCAAGAGATATCTAGATGTACCAATGCAGCATTAGTAACCCTGGCATGGGGTATATACGCTTCAGTTATTTGGGTGTTGAAGACAACTTTGATGTGGCGGTATTATGGCACCTGGTGGAATTATGAAAGTTGATGCTGACTTCGCTTGGGGTCGGGTAAAAGGCGGTAGTAGGAGATACCGTGCCGTAGACCAAATAACAGCCCACTGTCCCTACGGCATAAAAAAAAAAAACACGGAACAAGCTTTACCTACCTACCTACTGAGTTTACCATGCATAACAGATCCTTTCTAACTCATCTGTAACGTTGTAATCATTTTCTTTCTTTTGTAATGGTGGTACGTCACAAATTTGTCGAAGACGGGCGTATTGTGACATAACACCGACATGTACAAGTATCTAAGACAGCTATTTTTCAGTAACAATACAGATGAAGCTGCAAGATATATGAAAGACTGTACTGATACTAACGTCCGTGCGGTTTGCGATCATAGAAGTCGATCGTACGACCAATATGACCAGGCCCTATGATTAGTAGCTGAACCTCTAGTCTGTCTACAATGCTTGGAAAGGTAACGCTATGGTTTCCACTACAAAATCGGCGCTTTTACATTCGTTTTAACTTTATGCGACATCGTATAAACTGTCATTGATATTGTTTATATCCATCTGACCTCATAACTTCTTTACTTTATGTACATATAAGTATTTGTATCTGTTTTGAGTGTATGATATCTGTCCATCTACTTACAATGTATATACTGTGTGTGTTTTTAATGAGCCCTGGAAGATTAGCTCAATGAGCTAAAGGGTATCACAATAAACTCAAACAAATGAATTTTTAGCCTTCATATTTTCGTTTTGGAAGGAGAAAATTTTTTTTAAATCAAAATTTCGTTAATTTTTTTTAAACCGATGGGTTGAAATAAATGATAGTTCCGGCCACAATATAACCGTAAGGCCAACATCCGAAAGGTCATACCAGTACAATCAAAACCGTTACCATTCAAATATTTATCTGGTATGTTGATTGGTCAAACACCCATGCCTGAATCTGTAGCTAGCTAGCTAAGAATACTAGTCTTGTAAAAGAATGATTCTAAGTTTGTATTTTGACGTCATTTAGACTAAATATAGACATAGAATTGACATGTTTTCAATGGGAAAACACAAACATAGCGTGTCATGCAGTGATGTCGGATGATGTTTAGTTTGACTACAATACAGGATGACCACTTTCTTTAAGTGGATAAAGATCACGCGGCAGTGCGTAAACTATGTGGAGATGGCGAGGTAGTGACGTCATCTTTACCGGAAATTCTTTCAAGCTACTTCCAGCAACTCAACGTTCTAGTTACTTAGAATAAAGAGGTTTTGGCTATCAATAATGTATACAAGGGTTGAGTTTATTTCTTGTGACATGAAAGGTTTAACATTAACAATACTGTACGTGGGTTATTCTTCCCATCGATATATATGTTCTTTTATTTCTATAACATGTATAACTAAGAAATTGTACTTTTAATAGTTGGTGTTAGCTTGTGTATTTTGTAGTATTAGCTTTCATCATATCTTGTTATGACCTGTACTTAGCCCAGTGTGGCACAAAGGAGGTCTTCATTCATTGTCACGACTTTTGTACTGGTAATATTTCAAATTAGACTTTTCGTTAAAACAATAATGATGTTGGAGACACAACCGCGACACCTAGCGGCCACACAGGGAGCTTGATACTGGCAAGAAATGTAATATTTTTGCAAGAATTTTTGAGACTTAGCAATATCATACATGTACAAGTACCTTCGCCAAGAAGATTAATACGTTCCATGTGCCGCTATGTCTGTGTGTCTTTGAACAGCTGTTAACTGAATAACTGGAGAAGCTGTGGATGGATTGTTATGATATTTAGGAGGCGAGTACAGGTCGAGAAAACAAAAGTTAAATTTGACAATGACCCTCTGGCGGCCCTTTCTGGCACTGCAGCAGAACTGCCAATTTCGATATCACATGCTATGGTCTCGTGATTTTTAACTGATAGATAACATTAAGTATGGTATAGTTAAAAGGTCTATAAATTCTTGAGACATGAATTTATTAACATTACTATGATTTATTGTTTGGAACGGATGGCGAAGAACTGTGACGGTTGCATTGTTGTTTTCTTACTATTTCAATCGATTATGTCATTTTCTTGCGTTCATTTTTCCCCTTCATACCACCCACCAGCCCTCATGAGGCGTACTGGTTGGTCCCTTACGAAATGACGTCACCAAATGATGTCCGCAATTTCCCGTGTTCTGAATAGTTGACCTTGCTGAGGTGAATCAGCCCTATATCGCATGATCAGGTCATGACAGTCGGTAAAGGGCATACCACAAAAGGTCACCATAGGTCACCCTGAGTGAAGCAAGCAGATTATTGGGATTCCGAATTTGGGACATGTCGACAGGAATCTATTGCGGCTCATTTTTTTGTCATCATCTGACATTGTCTTTAGTATAACTTCTACAGAAGCAGGCACGTAAATGCAAGATATTAATGGAAAGCCAATCTTTCAAGTGTCACACATAAGCAAAAACAATAATATTTTTATATTAATGATATAGCGCATACGTTCTGCTACCATTTTCTGTTAAACAGACCATTACAGTGTGCCACTAGTACATGTATGTAATTAGGTCAGGTAGAGGCTTAAAAGCATGCCTTTATAAAAGCACACCGGTGGCAAAAACATGCAGATCGATAAAAAGGATGTCCCTGTAGCTCAATTGCTAGCAGATCCGCACTGTTGACCTCCTGTTTCCGATTACATATAGTTAGTGAGCTGGGAGACCCAGTTCGAATCCGGAGAGGGTTATGTTCCTGTTTGGGGCTGCACCGGTCTTTCGGAAGGGATGTAAAATTGGGGACCCGTGTTTTAGGAGGTGCCTCGAGTTACAATTACTGATTATTACTCATATGGGTAATAATAGGACGAATTAAAAACAAACAGTACCAACAGCAGATCGTAAAGAATTATACAAGCATATTATTCACTATTGGTTGCTTTGTCAACCTAACCGTAGACTTCTATTTCAACCTAACCGTAGACTTCTATTTCACTCGAATGGGGGAATTTCGTTGTTGTAAATCAATAACCCACGCAACACTATGTAGGTATATTGGCACAATTTGTCTTGGGCAAATAATAGAAGGGGCCATGGAAGGTTTTCTGCCTGGAACACTTACATTGGGAGCGATTTTGAAGACTTACAAACGAAGAGTGGCCACATATATTAAGGGTAGCGTTAGGTCTAGCTGAAAGCTCTTTTGATATACAGCCAAATGTATAGCGACATACCGTAACTAAAAGTCATATTCATTGAGCATTAAATTATATTTTGACAAAGATATGGAGGTTATACACACACTAGTCTCTTGTGGTATGTATGATCATTAGATTCTTGCCTTAGGGTAAAGGATTCCTTTAAACCGGAAGTGACGTAGTAGTGTGACGGTTGAATGAGAGTGCACACCTTCAATCCATAGTGTACGCGCGCTGAAATGCTGCCTTCTATGCTAAGTAATGCAATCTTACCTGTCAAATATTTCATTTTATATGACTGCATCTATGTTATGCTTCAGATAACGTTGCATTGGACTCTACAAGGGAAGGAAGAGCGTGAGGTCTTGGCGTAAGATGCAAGACGTCTTCGGCTACAAGGAGAATTTCTGAGGTAAACAGTAACCGGTTGGACCATGTCAAAGAACCGAGCGTGTATCTCGACAACACCCGGGGTCACAGAGAACTTCTATGAGAGCCAACATGAGCTATGATGATCAGGGAAGCTCAGATTGGACTGTTGGTTTGTCTTGTGCTGTCAGTGCAGGTGTATTCGGGCGGACAAACTCCGGAACATGGCTACTCACCGTCCAAACAGACTACAGCAAAAGGTAAGTACATATGGAGTAAACAATGACTAGTCGCTCTAGAATAGTTATAAATAGCATGTTACTAACGTGAGTGTTGTGTTGTTATAAGATTGTTTTCTGAATCTTTACGATACCAATAACCTATGAAATTTAATGATTATTTGCCTTCTGTCTTTATGGAGTAATTTCTGAGTTAATCGTGAATTTTGACAGGACATATAAGAAATATAATTCAAGATAATTAATCAATACGTACACTCAATATCACATACCATGATCATCTCAAGGATCATTTCGACAAGTAGGTTTATATATTTGTTGTTTGAACAAATCCAGGAATATGTACTTGTGGTGCCAATGTGAGACATGATGCTGATGTTCAAATATCGTCGGTTGACCTTGACCCTATCTTCAGAAAAAATGACGGCTTTTGCTCTACAGAGGAGGATGTGAAAGTGGCGGGGACGGACAGAAAGGTACACATCTCTGTTTAATGTTTCGTGCATACACGCCAAAGATAGTTACTCAAGCAACTGGGAACGGGGAGTTAGAGAGGCCATATACGAGAGAATATACAATCCCACCCTCAACAGAAAAGGGGGGCTACGCATGGAACTATCCGGCACTTGGGACATAGCACTAGTGGATTCTTTCCGAAACGTCTGACCGTTTCAAAACCATATCCAGTTGCTTGAGTAACTATTTTTGGCGTATCTTATTACCTGGATGTCTAACCTACATCGACGTATTTCGTGCATACAATCAGTACATAATTCACCTACCGTCTGTCACCTTCCTTACGGTAATACTTCGTACTGCAGCTAGATGTCGTTGCTGTACTGTGATAAAACTTCACGGATGGTACACATTGCAAGTTATATAATAGATATTGCAGTTTATAACATTAAACCTAATGTGGAAAGGTGACCAATACACGTACATATGAGAAAGACAAAATAATACGTAACGGTAGGAAATTTATTCTCTAACATGATAAATGAAAACACTGGAACTATGGTACTAGTGTTAGAACGCAAGTTAGTATTTGGACGTTCTATGGGACGGTCAAAATAATCGTAGGGCGTCGTACGATCGATTTTGATACTGACAAATGCTTTAGTGGGCTTTGAAAGAACCAAAGAGGTTATGAAGAACAACCATCAACAACGACAAGGATTCAAGACAAACATTTCTCTAAGAGTCTAACAAAACAGTTGAATTTGTACGATACATGAACATCTATCACAAAAAAATACCCTTAGATCGTATCGCATATCGTACGACATGTGTGGCCGTGCCCTTACCATTACATACTCTGTGACACATCTCTTTTGTTGTTATCTGTAGGTGAATCTGAGACTCAGGGACAATCTGGATTCTTTGAAAACTTTCCGAAGCCACCGAAACTACCGACAGCGGCAGAGATTCTACAGAAACTGCCCGATGGTCCGCCTAAGCTTCCCGACCTCTCGGAGGTCATGGATAAGTTACCCAGAGCCGCTGATATGTTGAAAAAGTTGCCAAAAGCGCGAGAAGTCATCAAGAAGTTGCCAAAGCTGCCAGATTTTCCGGACCCTCCAGATTTAAAGAAATTCATAACAAACAAACTGAAGTATAATCCAGGTCAGTGATTTCCTTCATTGTGCGTTTTTGTGTTTGTTTGCGCAGTGTTGTAAATACAGTATACCTGTCCATAGTGCTGAACATCATCCAAACACTTGTATTTCATTTCAAAATTGATAATGTCGAAAGTTTTATGAAGCATCTTTGTGTGTTTTTGTGTTTGTTTGTTTGCACCGTGTTGTAAATACAGTATACCTGTCCATAGTGCTGAACATAATCGTTTCCTTTCGTTTCAAAATTGATAATGTCAAAGTTTCGTGAAGCACCTTGGTCACTTAATCGTTACTTAAGTTCCAATTATAATCAACCTGATTGATCGATATTTGAAAATTAGACATAAATGTGTTTAATAGCGACGATTACTTCTGGGGAATTCAACTCAACTGGTCACTGTCAGAATGTCGTAACTGCAGTGCATAGTATTTCCGCCAGGCGATGCAATGACTAAGCCAACCATTGAATGACTGGCGCTATTCCATGCTGATATCATTTGATGGCATAGAAGCCAAAAGAAGTTGAAGAAACAAGTTTTAATGCTTAGGTATTAAAAAACTATCAATTCTTCTAGCTCATACAATTACAAGACGATATGGTATCAAGAGAGAATTGAAGCGTTTAATTTGTGTCAAAGCATTTAGAATGCGTATGTATTCTTGTCTTTTTCGAGCGTGCAGACTAAACACACGTTTGGCAACTTACCTTTAGTTAATCTTATCTTTGTCATTCCTTCATCAATTCTATTATGTAGTATATCGTTGCCAAGCCTGTTTATAACTGTTTTACAGTATATTATTTTATATAATCGTACATTTATGGATCGAGCACCGTTGCTAATCATGTAAGTGGGCTACAAATAGGGCCAACATTTCTCTGATAGAACAGTGTTTGATTTGGACAGGAAAGTTTCTTCACATTTTGGGGGCAACCTAGCGGTAAAGCCAACCGTGGGGTTTGTCGCAGAAAAACGTAATTGTTATAAATGGAGTATCATTTTAATGGCGAGTTTTTCAATGTTATTAAGCACACTGCCCATCAAAAAACAACAAAAAATATAATCGTGGGAAATTTCGGAACGTTTTTCTCGTACTAAATTCTAGTTCCCACAATTGTTCAATCATAACAAATATCGTGCCATTTTAAAAGGATAATAACTAAGGTTTCCAACGATATATAACACAATGGGTCAACATAGCCATGCTCTATCGAAATCAAGTTTCCGAAGTTTTGGTGTTAAGTTTAGAATGTTGTTTTGTGTGTTTTTGACTCTTCCAGATGTGTCAGCTATCCAGCCCGGGATCCCACCTTTCTGTGACGGACTAATTTTATCACCAGAGGACAGTTTCCTTCGTGAAGTCTGCAGAAAACTAGTGGGTAAGTTTTCCTTCATATATGTATCTAGTTTATCATCATCATCATCTTCGGTCGACGTGCTTACACACGACGGGGTTATACCGCCCCATACCCTTTCACTGGCTAATTACAAGACGGGGATGCGCCAGGTCTCCCGTCCGGGTGAATGGTATAAAGTCACAATATGGCTGATACGGTATGGAGGTTCGCCAGGCCTCCATCCGGGTGATTTGAAGTGAATCACCAACTCCAGACAGAAGAATTTGCACCATCGCACACCGCACCATCAACTAGTTTATCACTATGAAAATGTCAGTCCAATAGGAGCTCAGGATTCTCTGTCACTACGGAAACCGGTCATCACAGCTTTCAATACCATGGCAACGGACAAAACATGATATAACAGCCGACAAGTCTTTTATTTCTGTACTCAAGAGGTGCACAGAATGACACTGGTGTGGTAGACCGGTATCACTTACCAGGTTGACCACAGTTATGGCTACCCCATCATTACTTCTGTAATGAGATTAATTCAACTTCTCCTTACTTTTCAGTTATAGTAGAGATAAAAGAACATATCTATCTCTACGATGGAAGGTTTATATAGTCGCATTAGGATTATGCATTTTTCTACTGTTTGTGAAATAGGTTTGATACAAGTCAAGTCTATACAGTTCATGTCTCTCTTTGCTGTACACTCAACATTCTATTACAAAATTCGTCATCTAAAACAGTAACGTGCGTACGTACGATGACATAAAACACACATTTCCTATATTAGTTTTCGATAAGAACCGGAGTCTAGATAGGATATTTTACCCGCTTCGCACCTGACAGATCCCAGCTTTATCTGGCCACGTAAGCGACCTTAGATAACATTGTCAGGATGTAGACAAGTAAATATATGTTCTACAAATTGGCTCTAGTTAAACCGTGCCGTTTTGTGCGCGTGGCCAACCGTTTCTAATGATAACGTCTGTTATGTAACGATTATGTAGCGGTTAGGGGTTAGCAAGGAATCATGGGTGTAAACTCGTGCCCCCCTCCCCATCCCTACTTTTCAATTACATCATTTTTTGTTGACGTTAATTTGCAGAAAGATTCCTCGGTTTGGCGATTCACTTTATTCTAAGCTGAAATTGAGTTCAAAAAGAAGGGATTATTTCTTATTAGAAAGAAATTGCAAGATATTGGCACTCATAGTCGGTCAAAATCGTTAAATTTTTCATATTCTTTATAAAAGTCTTTCAAACACAAAATGTTTTGTCTAGAACTACTGTACACCAGTGGTAGTACGTGTTATTCTTTTACGATTATATCATTGAAACCAATTCAACAATCTACAGTCATCACATAATGCCACTAGAGAGCGAAGAAATAAATACTGTCAAACTGTCCTAAAATATGGGTTAACGTTGTGTTTACAAAAGCATTCACGGCAACCTTACTATAAAGGTCACGATACCTTTCCGTATCAAGAAATTCTTTTAAATTTCCACCTTCGTTGAAATGTATCAAGTTTATCTACCAAGAAAAGGTAAAGGGAAGGTAGAAGAAAAATCTTGAATGATGAAACACTTTTTAGATGGATCGTTAGAATTAGACAAAAATCTTAGTCGCTTGCATTGTACGGAAATTGCGCGTGGCCTTCGTACGTGAGGGTCACCACCCTTCCCTCACTCATAGTTCAAACACGAACCGTCTACTGGAGCCCGACTATAACTGCTTGTAGAGCGTTATAACGGCTAAGGATGGCGGGGTTCTCGATCAAAATCGTGGCGGCTATAGCCTTTATATCGTTCGCCTTCAAGCCGTCGCTGGGTACGTAGCTATTTTTATTTGTGGCTTTCATTAGTGAAATGTATGTCAAGAGTCAAGGATAGATTTCCAAGATTTTCCCGCTCTTTTCTAGATTAGAATTTATTTTAATTTAGATTCATTTGCATAAAAGATTGCTGGCCACTTAACGAAGTTTGCCAAGTGTGGATGTGACGCCGCTATGTCTGGAAATCTTAAGCCAGAAACAGCCACTCGAGGGATATTGTTGACAGATGAATACATAACAATCGTCCTTTTCCTGTTTACCAGTTGGCTTTAATTAACTTGAGCAGACTTACGATTGGCATGATTAGCCCTGTAATAGAAGCACAATAGCAAATCATTCTTTTACGATACTTGACTCCATGCTCCACTCCTTGGTGACCAATGAAATACAGAAAGATGTTTAATTTCTATAGTATTACCTTCCAACATAATGCAAAAGTACGAAGATATATATACACATAAGAAGTATTTAACTTCTAAGACGTGAGACAGAACAAACTATATATATTTGTGTCCGTACTGATAAAGAAAAAAATATATATTCATTTGAGATATAGATACGTTTCGACCTTGAAAAACTGCTTAAGAAACAAACACGCAACTCACAACTGTATATTAAATAACAGGTTGCTAACACATGAACTAGAATAAAGCGGCCGTTCAAAACAGTCTTTATAGTTTGAACCGAGACGGGGGCCGCGACAAACTACCAACCACATTTGGTCCGTGTTTCTTTAACACATTGTTCACGGCTGTGTATTTTTAGGAGTGGACGTTTGTTATGACGGGCTCGGTTGCTTCACGACGGACCCCCCATGGTCGCTGACATTGGAACGTCCCATCGCCTCACTGCCTCGGCCACCAGATGAAATACAGGTAACAAACAAATAAATAAACAAACAAATGGACAGATAAACAACATAGCTGAACACTGAAGGTCGACGACACGACTTAATATGCAATACCAAAATATCACGCTAGCTTTTCGATGGATCCGACAAATACAGAAATGGCGCTATCCGTTACTTGTCGAGACCTTAAATGCTTTCAAAACTGCTGTCATGTGAATGTCTTACTATAGCGATAATTGTAACTATTGAAATTCTTGGTAAGGTTCTAATCTAAGGTTTTAGATATTCAAAAATATAATAAACATAATGGTAACAGCTAACACTTTAACATATTCTTAAATGGTAGAGAGTCGTAAAGGTTTTCCGAACATCGGTATGAATTTAAGATAAAATCTAATTGCAGTAAAAAGGTCGTGATAGTAAAAAGAAACATTCTATGTATAATAAAACAAATGGTAATTCTAACGGATTACTATCAAAAACAACTATCGAAAGGTAACACGGTATTAAGATTTTTTTCTTTTATGATTTTGACGCTTTCTTTTCTGGAATTATTTTGACGTTTTTTTCTGGTATCCTTTTGACACTTTTATCTGGTATTCTTTTGACACCTTTTTTTGAATTCTGTTCATCCCAGGTCCAGTTCCTCCTGAGAACCCGTAACACCCCGAGTACAGGAGTGTTTCTTCGGGCAGGGGACCGGGCAGCGCTGGCGGCGTCGGACTTCATCGGCTCCCGCCCGACCAAGTTCATCACTCACGGCTTCATCGAGAATGGCTTCGTCGACTGGATCACGGTAGGTCACTTTTTACTTTTTTTGGTAAACATTTCTTAAAAGAGGGTACTTCACAGCTCTGTCTTGAAAGTGACGACAAGAACGTGTTTTTGTGTATTTTCCTTATGGAAGACAATTAAAAGTTCAATACATTTTGGTCTTCTTTCCCTATTTGTATTTGGCCTTGAAGAAAGCGCTAACGTTGAACACTCACAGAAAACCACTAGGACTTCAGCATAATTTTCTACGTTTAGCCAACTAAGATGTTATCAATACTATGTAGTATATACATGTACATGTATATTTTTACATGTGAATGCTTTTTTACAAGTGCATGTTTTTGCATTTGCACTTGCAATTGGTCTTAAAGAAAGCGCTATCATGATATTAGTATGTACGCTTGAATCAATGACAAAGGTTACATCACTTCAGCATATTTTCTACCTTCTGACATTGCAGAGGTTGGTACCAATATAGGGCGCAGGATTTTGTTTTCGCACTTGATCTTCAAGAAAACTCTCTTGAAGTTCATATTGTGGCGTTGGTTTGTAAGTTTGGATCTTCTACAAAGATCGTAGCACTTCAGCAATCTCCAAGCAGATCCTACGGTAGCATACAGATGGTATCAAAAGCTGCCAGACGAGTGAAGCCGGCCTTGGAGTGTGTTTGGCTACTGGAGACACACACTCCAAGACCAGCTTCGATCACTCCTCTGACAGCTTTTGGTACTATCTTATGCTACCGTAGGATCTGCTTGGAGATTAACACTTTAGCATAATTTCTCAGTTGCGGCCAATTTAGATAATACTTATATGACTTAAGTTACATATTTGTGTATTTTTTTTGAACAGGAGATGTCTCAGGAGATTCTCCGTGCGGACGACTGTAACGTGATCGCCGTGGACTGGGGCAGTAATGGCGGCTCGATGTTCCCGTACACCCAGGCCACAGCCAACACTCAGATCGTCGGGGCAATCGTCGCGCAGATGGTCGCGTTCCTTATGGTATGTTCACTTCTACATAACTGCAACAATAGCTCTTTGCGTCTGTTATGCATGGGGTGCCTTTTTTTATACCCGTAGAAAAAGTGTCCGTAAGAATTTCTCCAGTACCTACAAATCGCAAGGTTACTCTTAATTTTATCCTCGACGCCTCAATACTACTGATTGCCCTTTTAAATTGGGGTATGAAAAATAAAAAAGAAGGAAAACTATACAAGAGAGACAAGAGTTATTTTCACTATTTTAATTTTTTTGCCCATGTGTGGCCTAAATTATAAGGACTTGATATCTGTTTTGCTTATATCTTGGCATTGTGTGTCTATTATATGATTATATTTGTAATGCGCGTAGTATGTATGGTTCTATCAACAACTGTCTTAGATTTTGTCTTCATATTTTTCACAAACTAAAAGATAATCAAACGAAAAATATATGACGCCACAATACACTAAGTTTGTATCAGATTCTAATTTTTCTGACACATGTATAGGAGTTGAATTCTCCGTATTTTTTCCTTGAAGCAAGAGACAGGAAACTCAGCTAGCTCCTACCACCTGATTGGGCACAGTCTGGGGTCTCACACCATGGGGTATGCAGGGATGAGGATACCCGGTCTCGGCAGGATCACAGGTATTGCTATTATTATTGTAAAATCATTACATGTACCTTACCGATTGCGACACACACAGTACAGACACAGTCTGTTGTGTTTAAATTCCTCTTCAACGATCGCGAACAATGATTGAGATTGTTCTGAGAGGATTCGTTGCTCGTTTTGTGTGACGTCATGAGTGGATCATAGGTCATCGTAAAAGTCGGTACCTGCCGCCGTCCCGGCTCAGCAAATCTAATAAATGTACTAGTACTTGTACCAATATCCAACAATTGCTAAACGTTGTCAAGGATTATAATATTTTCAATGTGTGCAATGTATTGATCTATAGATAGAGGGATAGATAACTTCATTTAATGATTGATTGACGGTGTTTAATTGATTGATGACGTAGGACTGGACCCGGCCGAGCCGTACTTCCAGGGCACGGATCCCATGATCCGTCTGGACCCGACTGATGCTGAACTAGTTGACATCATCCACTCAGACGGAGGCTTCTTCTTCACAAGTCTAGGTCGGTATTTGATGGGTGTAATTTCTAAGGCTAAGCCTTTAATCTATGGGATATCTCTAACAAAAGCTCAGTTACAAATATGGTTTGTTTCAATGATGGAGTACTCATTATGCCTCAATCATATTTCCCAAGGAGGGGTTCAAGTCATGTAGGCCCCGGTCGGTCACAACAGTCATGCCACAGTCACATTTTCAAACCGATGCACCGACGGGTAGTTCACAGACTTTCCTTTGCACTTTCAGAGGCCAAAACTGTGTTGTCTATTCTTTTTTAAGCAAAAATAATTCTGACCAAAAATGTACATTTATGTTCTTTAACGTGAAGGTTACGGTATGTACGATCCGACCGGCCATCTTGATTTCTACCCAAACGGTGGCATCGAAATGCCCGGATGTGACGAAGGGCTAACCACCTACATCGACATGAATGGGGGAGTTTACGAAGGTTTGTAACTTTTATGATTTTGAGGAGCGATCGAAGATTCGAAATTTCACTTTATGTGTATACATAACAATTACGTGGGAGCAGAGATCAGACGAACTGCACTTGGATAAATCTCAAGACAACGATGTCACATTATGTTGGTTTATTAATACACATATTTCTTGGCACCAAAGAATATGATATCACAGTATATCGACGTATATTCATTAGCATGAATATTCAATTGTGTTGGTATACAACATTATGGAAAAAGTTCAACTTGGTATTTTACAACACAAAGATGGGCCTTATCAAATTATCGACCAATCCGCTTCAGGATAACTGAGCAACCGGCCAAAGGCAGATGGTAGTTTGTAGCGCCCCCCGTCCCGGTTCAAACAAACTGTATGACCACGATACGCTAACACGTGATTTCTGTCATCACACTTTTAGGCGGCCGAGAGTACGTGGCGTGCAACCACCTAAAGGCCATCTCCTACTTCCACGACTCCATCAACTCCATCTGCCCCATGATGGCGTACCCTTGTCGCGATTACGACAGGTAGGGTTTACGACACCTGGTCCTTTTGATGGCATCATGGCGTCACTTATCTTGCTATCTAAGTGTTTTGCGTTACGAAAGCTAGTCTCAAGAACAAAGTTATGACACTGACAAATGTAGCGTGCTAGGTTAGTCGGACAGCCTTTTAATTCTGTCATAGCAACATTTTACAGGTAATAGCAAAAGAACACCCACATATTTCAACTGAAAGAAAACGTAGATATCTGGTAGCCCCCTTCACAGACTTCTAGAGGCGCTAGCTTTTTATCTTGAGGGGAAGCGCTGATTCGCGATGATAAAGATTTCCTAAGGTTCTCTAATGGCGGTTAAAGGAGTTTCCGCAAACCAGCGCTCCCTCATGAAATAAAAACCAGCGCTGTTGGAATCTGAAGGGCTATAGTAGTAGAGCTCTGGAATCACATCCTTTGATATGCAGATCTAACAACTTGAGTAAGCTGAGAGACGCACGATAACTTCACAGTATAAGTATATGCTTTTCAGTATTGTACATGTGTTCTTGTTTTTTCCCAAGGTTTGAAGACGGACACTGCCTAGACTGTAGCCAGGGCGGCTGTGCACAGATGGGTTACCATGCCGACAAGTACAAACCTGCCCCTGGCGTCACCAACCTCAAATACTACCTCGACACGGCAGCTAGATCTCCTACTTGTCGTAAGTCCTTCTTAACTGATCTAAACTAGATCATGCTGTACATATATGATGACTATCAAAGGTCGACAAGCATTGTTTTCTCGTTGATATGTACTCCCAACGCAGAGGTTCTTCTCCGGCTGTTTTTTATCTGTATTTAGACATAAAAGGAGAAGGGGATACAAATTTAACCACGTTTGGGATTGTGTTCTCTCTGCAAAAGCACCGCCTACAAAATAAAACTCAAATATCCAACGTCTATAACAGTTGACAGCCACTTTTGAAACGCCAACATAGAGAGGTAGTTTTGTATATTTCAGAGTACATGTATGTCATTGTGTTTTGTACAGTCTACCACTACCAGATAATGATCACATTGGGAACAGACCGCGATGCTGAAGAGCTGGATGGATTCCTCCACCTGTCTTTCGTCACACAGACAGGTACAGTTACGGAGTACTACAAACTCACAGAGTAAGTACAACTGTCATATGACATTTACGGAGTACTACGCGTATTATATAAGTACAACAGTCAAGCACTATGCTTGAGGAGTACTACAAACTGACAAACTTACAGAGTAAGTACAACAGTCAAGAATCATCCTTACAGAGTACTGCAAACTTAACAGAGTAAGTACAACAGTCAAGGATGATACTTACAGAGTACTACAAACTTACAGAGTAGATGCAATTCTTGTAATGACTTATCTCTTGTCTTTCGATTTTCTAGCTTCATTTAAGACAGAGATCTACCATTGGTTCTACCATATATGATTGACACTCTGTGAGCTTAACAAAAGCAACTGTCTATGTGCAGCTTCACAGTAGACTCGTTTGCTCCAAAAGTGGCAAAACGCTAAAAACTTTGGTTCTTGAGTGTTCGTTTAGTAGAAAACCAACCTGATTCTCTATTTGTCCTGTATATTACCAGGGATCCGATCAAGCTCCAGCCCGGAAACAGCTACCTCTACTTCCTGAAGCTCCCCACCAACCTTGGGAACCTCCAGAGGGTCCGGTTCTTGTGGGACTACGACTGGTCCATCGTCAACCCCGGCACCTGGTTCATCTTCTCCAGACCCAAGATCTGGATGGACCAGATTCAGGTCATGGTGGGAGAATCACAAAACAGGTAATTACAGATCAAGTCATGTATCATATCTAGCATTTTATCTTTATACAACACAAAGGTGACTTGACTTGATTTGCCTTGACCCACTTTCCGGACGCGCACTGACCTTCGGGATGTGTGACGTCAGAAGTGGGTCAAAAGTACCTCGAAGACGATTCATCTTGCCGCCGTCCCAGTTCAACATGGAGAGAATGTTTTACGTGCTTTTCTTTTAGGATAACACAGCCAATAGGGATTTTGACATTTAAACGCAGTTGTTGAAAGGTCTTGACTAAAATGGATATAGAGACATTTTGAAACAAATCTGGAAAACATTGATCCGGCTCAGTCGTTATATCCTTTATAGTTATAAGTATCCCAATAGTTGACTCTTTTCTATTTTCCCATAGAATGACCTTCTGCGCCTTCAACAACTACTTTGTGGAAGACGTTTCGTCAGACCTCAGAGTGTGCTGAAGGCGTGGCGAACTACGTCACCGTTGCCATGGAAACGCTTCTGATATGCTGCTTTTAAAATAGAGTTTGATGTAAATGGGGTCTTCTTCGAGATTCCATTGAGCTACATGTTGCATTGGAAGATCAAACTACTTCATGCTTGTCTCAAATGTGCCAAAGAACATTCTCATCTAAAAGATTGGAACTTTGCTCTGGGACTTTCTGGGACGGAGCAATAATTGATTATAAAAGGCTAGATAAAATGTAATATAACTGAAAAGAGATGAAGAAAGAAGCATTTGATATACATATGTAAGTTGAAGAATTTCTTAATCTGGTAAGAAATCAACGTGCATACAGAAATAGGTTAATTTTGCTTATGTGTGATATTCAGGGATATTATAAATAAAATATAATCATAGCCGAAATGTGTATGACATGACATCTACTGTTACACGTTTGTAATTATTCTCAATCAGTATATGTTGGTTTGGGGTGAGCACGCCTCTCTGAAATAAAATGTCCAGCTTGCTGAGTACAACAATGCTTGCACTGTTCAATATTCATAACTTAAATGTAGATATGAATGAGCATTGATATTTAGGAGTACATGTACTAAAATTAAAATTCGTGATTTATTCCCTACGATTTACAAACATCAACAACATACCAGTACCTAAATGACTTTCCTTCTCAACTTTCTTTGTAATATAGCAAAGGTCGCCCGCCCTTTGGTTTATCACTCAATTACCGAAAGTCATAAATTATGGTCAGCCTAACTAAGCATTGTTCGCAATAAAACTGTCACGGGAAGTAGCCACAGCCTCTGGATTCTCACGGTATACATATTTGTAATATATTCCTATCATCATAAGGTTTATATGACCTTAGGCCATGCTGTTTTGATTATATGGATAACATCGTGGCGCGTATCAATTTTCTATACAATTTGTCTTTTTCAATCGTGAAACATACTGATCTTGCCGCAAAAGGTGCACCTTGTACAAAATGCATGTCTATTCTTTGAGCAAAGTTTTCGGACGTTTTCCAAACAAAAAATAAAGAACTAACTGTTTGCTATATCATTTAATGTATACGTACGTTCATACATTTCTAAAACCTTCCTGAACACTAAGATTGCACAATGAAGCCAACTCTATTTTTTGGCCTAACTTTTTTTCGCGCGCTCGCATTAATTTTCCAATGCCCGGAGGATGCCATCCATGTAATCAAATCAACATGACTTTGCTATAAGAAAAAAAAAAACTGTACCACATGTACAAAACAATGCTATCAGCGACTATTGATCGTAAAACGGTCTATATAAAAGCTGGAAACATGTTAAGGGTGCCTTAAGGTCTAGACAGTGTTTAAGAAACACAGTGTAAGATATTTCAAAGCACAAGAGTGACGTTCTTCGGGTGTTTAAGACAGCATGATGACTACTTTCTTCGTCTGGCAAACTCTGTTTGTCTCGGTGACCTTGATCACAACAACGCTTGGTAAATGTTTCCATGTATTCTATTTCATGTTTGTAACATACTTCTACACTCAAATTCAATTTGTACAAATTCAAAGTGTAAAACATATAGATTAGAAAATGGAATCCTCTGTGGCTATAACAACTTGAAAAGAATACTTTTGTTCTTAAAATCTCTTACGATTTTCGCAATTTTCCTTTTCATATTCTTGATTTCTTAGCGACGCTTTTTGTTTTTAAAGTTTTAGATCTCCGCAATACATGTGTAGACTCTAATTCCCTGTATCGTATCGGGGGCGTCGCCTTTTGAAACGATCATCGAATTTTAAGTGTATTAGCATATGTATGCTCCTTCCACATGTACGCGGGGACCCTGATGTCTCGTCGCATAGTTGATCAGGGACTAGGGTTTAGGATTTTTTTTACTAACTCTGGTTCAACCCGACGATCCTTTATTTCATCAACAATTTTTAATCACAATAATGTAGTGCATCCTCATTGAAATATTGATTTATACATTACGTTTTTTAAAACTTGCTGCCATTCAGAAGCGCTCGGAAATGGTATCAACCGGTGAGCAAAATGGCGACGACTTTTTCAAATGGCACATAGACGACGTCCGTTGGAATTTCGGAGCGGAGAGCGAGTCTTAACTCAGTGAATGTTAGCGGCTGATATACTATTGAGAAAGTGACGAAACAGACATTTTGATGTAAGTTCTAACGTTCCAATTGATGACACTACCAGGTGCGGATGTGTGCTATGGTGACCTGGGTTGTTTCACCACTGACTACCCCTGGTCTGGAACCCTGGAGAGACCGATAGCCTCGCTCCCACGGGCACCGGAGGAGCTACAGGTGGGGCATGACTTCTACACGTCGCCTTGCATAACTTTGCAGTCAATCTTGTTACTTTAGTCTTGGCGTTAGCAAAACAAAAAAATTACAAAGAACAGGAAAATATTAACTACAGCAAGCTAACCAACTTCATCACTCGTTGCGATGCCCCTGTAACTAAATTGATAGCGGCTTCACAGTTCAGCCCCTGGTTCTGGGAGAACCCGGTTTGGATCCAGGGAAGGGCATCCTGGTTGGATCTACATCGTCCTTCGGATGGGACGTAAAATGGGGGTGCCGTTTTCGAGTACATGCCTCGATGCCACATGGTATGTTTTTACTAGATCCCTTACAAAATGAACCTATCTCCACAGATCAAGTTTATCTTGCGGACCCGAGGCGGCCCTGCTGACGGACAGATCGTGCGGCCCGGAGACTCGGTGGGGGTACAAGCTTCAACCTTCGACGGGCGCAAACCCACCAAGTTCATCAGCCATGGCTTCATCGAGAACGGCTTCGTCAGCTGGATCACGGTAAAACAAAAATAGATATATGAAAGTATGCAAGGAAACATTTTATAAAATTTCTTTATTTGGGGGGTTGGAGGCAATATCTAGAGAATATGCTACTTGGAATGACACAGTCCATGTAAACAGTAATTAACATTGTTTAAAGAAGTCACCACGTGCACGCTGATTTAAATAGACGTTTTGTTGCACTAACTAACCCCGCTCGGGTAGGGTGTTTGGGGTTGCTTTGGTCATTTCGGATGGGAACGTAAAGGCAAGGCCGATTTACAATAATGCTCATGCAAATGTGTACGCTTGCAGGATATGTCGCAGGCGTTCCTGAGGGTTGAAGACTGTAACGTGTTTGCTGTAGACTGGGGCAGTGGAGGTGGGTCTATGCTGCCTTACACACAGGCTACCGCCAACACACAACTGGTCGGGGCGACTATCGCACAGTTCATCAACCTACTCATGGTAGGAGTTCCATTTCGTTCCAGTTCGTTCTATTTCATTCCATGTCGCACATTCTGTACACCATTTGTATGTCGTCGATTTTTGCGTCGAAACACACGTTAACTTTGACGACGATTACAGGTGTACGTAATCTAGGCATGCTATTTTATGTTTATCTTCAATCGAGGTGAAACATGATGTTTTATTCCTAAAGATGAGAATCAATTACCATATTTAGACTTTGCAGAATGAAATTTTATTTTTAGCGTACATTGTTCCTCATCTCGTGCACTTTTGTGAATAAGTGATTGCGAGCTTTGTTTATGACTCTAAAATAAATAACACTACAGAAATGACGAATGAAAATCATTGTGTTATAACTGATCGCAAAGACATGTTAGGCGACAATATTGATGGAATTTTTCCTTGGCGTCTTCTTGGTTTCAGCAAGAGACTGGGGCCTCTTTGAACTCCTTCCATCTGATTGGTCACAGCCTGGGAGCGCATATTATGGGATATGCTGGGGAAAGACTTCCCGGTGTCGGCAGAATCACAGGTGGGTACTGTCATAATATTCCATTTATTATTTTGTCATTATCTATTGTTTGTCCTGCCGGATGTTGGAGTATTCATTTTACACAACCAGTAAAGTCTCACGTGCTTACGTTTCGATGTCTGATTTCCTTAGAGCTTTTTAACTGGAGTGCTGCTTCTCACCGCTGTATGTAGCTAGTGTAGGTGGCGCTTTTGCGACGAGAATACAATCCCAAACGTGACTAAGTTTGTATTCCCCCTCATCCCGGTTGATATCACTGCTGGTGTTTACTTTCTTATCCAAACCCCCTCCTTGATCCACTGGATCTGTCTTTCTTCTTGCGATAATCTACACCTATCATCATTGTTCTAATTGATTGATTGATCGTTAGATCGATCAATTGTATAATTGATGACGTCGTATCTCTCTAGGGTTGGACCCAGCAGATCCGTACTTCCAGGGCACCGATCCCATCGTCCGTCTGGACCCGACCGACGCTCAGTTTGTTGACGTCATCCACAGTGACGCAGGGTTCTTCTTCACACAATTGGGTGAGGCTCTTCGCAAAATAAAAGAACCAGCTATGTCCGTAATAAAGGGATGTTGGAAAAAAACGTATGATTTAAAAGAATGACAAAAGTCTACCGTTTAAAACATGGCTGAGGTGGACGATTTTTTGTTGTGTACTGTCACATGTAACTGTCATGTATTTATTAGGTAAAAATTCAAAGATTGCCTTTTTATTTCATTCATTAGTGTAAAAGATTACGTGCCTCGAGCTCCCGTACCAGATGCCATGTTTGTTTCAGTAGCCCTGGGCCACATAGCTTTTTGGCAATCGCTACAACAGGGGGCTAATACGATTGTAATGGTCTGTGTGTTCAATGCTCTTTCAATACTGAGTGCTTTAAAAGCAGAAAAGCAGCCTGTTCATTCAATGACTTAAATCTTTGGTATCAGCCAGGGATCGAACTCACGACCTACCGATTGCAAGGCGAACATTAATGGTCATTGCATGGGTATTCTCTTCATTACAAGAGCTAAAAGCACTATAACAGTTCGTGTTTTCATCCGTATTCAGGTCTTGGAATGTGGGACCCCGTCGGCCATCTTGATTTCTACCCCAACGGTGGAATCGAAATGCCCGGATGTGACCAGGGACTCTTTGATTACATCGGCCTCAACGGTGGGATTTATGAAGGTCGGATAACCATTTTCTTTATCAATCTCAACACATAAAAAATCAAATGATTCGTTAACTCCTGATGATTTCCTATAAATCTGAGATTTGCCCTTCTGTGAAATTATTTTCTCCAGGAGGCCGAGAGTTCGTCGCCTGTAACCACTTGAAAGCGATCGAGTACTTCGACGATTCCATCGATAGCACATGTCCTATGATGGGGTACCCCTGTCGCGAACACGAAAGGTCTGTTTTAAATGTTGTATCATTTCCCAACTGTTCCGTGCCTTATCATGCACGGTATATACATGTAAAATGGCTCATCAAAGAGTTTATAGATATTCTAAGAAATACACGTAACTACAGGAAACATGATAGGAAATTATTTGTGACATTTTTTCCTCTTTTTTATTGCTGCTCTACGGTATTAACATTGCATACATGTAAATACTAGTACTTTACGTTTGGGACCGCATTGTTAGCAGCGACACCTATGCTGCAGTGCGAAGTGTCAGTATTTCCCTGAGGAAGGTGACAGACGGTCGTCGGACTGTCAGTTGTGATTTAATATATATTGCTTGTGAATAAAGAACTTTGTTGTAAGCAAACGCATACTCTTAACCTTTTAATTTTCCAGCCTAAACTCTACTGCTCTGATTTCTTACTCAATAGGAACTATGCATGGAATAGAAATTAGTGTTAACGTTCTGTCCAGGTTCGCAGATGGCCACTGCATGGACTGTGGAAGCCAGGGGTGTGCCCAGATGGGTTACCATGCCGACCGGTACGCACCACCTGCAGGGGTCACTAACCTCAAGTACTACCTCACCACTGCTGAACGGTCCCCACATTGTGGTCAGTTAACTACAAAGCATTGCATCATGTACTTCAGTCTTGGTAACGTGAACCAAATATCTGCCGTTCTAATAAGAAGATGATATCAATGACCTGGACCAGGCGACTGCCATCACAGTTACTGGTGATTATTTAGTAGCAGACACCCTGTCGTGTTCGACTACATCATGTAGCAAGTGGCAGGACAGGGCGTTAGGAGCTGGTTACCATTTATTGAATGTGTTTCGGTAAGAACAAACAGGACAATACGTTTTAGTCTATGTATATGTGAAGGAAAATATTATGCATATGCAGCCTTATTTATATCTAAGCACCATAGATAGCCATCTACGGTGGCCCACGAGGACAAATTATTGAGAATGGTTTGGGTAGGACACGGAAATTTTCCGTGTGAGCCATCGTAGTTATCAGTTACTAAATGTGGCCTGCAGAGATGTGACATGCCGTGTTGTTATGGCAACAGTGTACCACTACCTGATCAAGTTGACTCTGGGAACGAGCTCCTCCGCAGACGACATGGACGGCACCCCGGAAATCTCGATCATCACGCAGAGCGGCTCGAACACAGGGTACTACAGCATGACTAGGTGAGCTGACGCCACAGTTAAGCCCCCTTCACACGAGAGCAAGAATGTGCCGGAATGCCGTCAGAATGAAAATTCTTTCTAGAATAGACTACGAATTCACAGGAAAAGAATCTTCATTCTGTCTCATTCCTTCTCATTTGAAGGGGATATAAGATCCATTTGGAATTCTCACTCGTAATGGCCCGGCCCCAAATGTGGCACGAATTTTGCAAATACGTCATTCCTGCTGGTTCTGCTTGATTCCTGCTTATTCGGTTTTAGTGTGAAGGCCCTATTAACCAATCATGTTGAAATGCACCGAAATAAGGCTGTTTAAAAAGAACTAACCCGAATTTTAATCGTAAGAATTCTTCTCTACCAGAAAGTCATAGGGGTATTCTTTATATTCATTAAAAAAACAGGAGTTTATCCAACTTAAACTCGGATTTGAGTGAAAAGTTAGCTGTATGAAAGAAACCTCTCATTTGAATCCAGTTTTCACGTGTATTCATCCACAGGACCCATGCACCAACTCAAATCTGTCCTTTACATACGGCAAGTAAGTTGACCAAATTGGACAGGCAAAGCCTCTATCTGTTCTCAATAAACCCAAAAGTCTCGAGATTTTGCCCAAAATGTTCAAAGAAAAGGAGGATTTTAGGTACCACAATAGTCGTCATTCCCATTTTAAGCCCTACACTGGACATGCGAATATAGGTTATCCGGATAAAGGTGAAACAGCGTTTAATTTACGTCCATCTATTGTTTCAGTGGCTCAATCAAACTGCAGGCCGGCAACACCTATCAGTACCTGCTGACTAGCCCCAGCGAATTCGGGACCATCCGTGAGGTTCGGTTCCGGTGGGACTACGACTGGTCCATTCTGAACCCCGGGTCGTGGCCCATATGGTTCACCCCCAAGATCTGGGTGGACAGGGTGCAGGTCATGGCGGGAGAATCTCAGCAGAGGTACGTGGAACTTCCCATGATTCCTTTCGTACGAGATCTCATGCAATACTGTAAATGCATTTAAGTTGGCGGGGATTTAATTTCGCGGAAGCGGAAAAAAGGACTTTTCGCGGTGGATTTAATTTCGCGGTTACACAATAGACTGCAGTCTAATACCACAATAGAAAAATGTTCGCGGTGGTTTTAATTTCGCGGTAAAGTGGTCACCGCGAAAACCGCAAACATTAATCCACCGCGAACACAATTTACAGTATCTCGCGAGAAATGTCTCCTCGTGCTTGTGATCTCGTACAAGTTCTCGCGAGAACTTTATCTCCTCTCACCTCAGTTTTAGAACCTGTTTCTGAAATCAACATTTATTGTCATCGTTACAGTAACATTCCGAATTTCTACGCACATCTTTGCACACATAAGATCTACTGCACCCTTTTGCTTTTTTTCACCAATGAACAGCAATATTACAAATATCTTATAAACTTTGACCTCTGACGCCATGTTCTTTCCAGAATGACCTTCTGCGGGTTCAACTCTGAACTGACTGAAAACGTTGTGATGGGACTGCCATCCTGCTAGAGAGGCAGACTCAACACCAGTGCTCCCATCACCGTTAAAATGCTTACGCTTACGGTCAAAATAAAAGTACTCGGTAAAACAAAGAGCACTGCATCTTCTACAGACCAAAAAAACACTTCTCCTTGAGTTGATTGCTCGTCGGTTATTACACATATCGCTGTTACCAAATTAAACTTTAAAAAGTACTCCCTAGCGGGGTAGCATACAGAAACAGGATATCGTGTTCTCCTGTCTTCTGTGAAAATTATTTTGTTAAATATATGTACACTCAATCTATCAATGGTACAATATACACTCCCATATCCCCTCACAGAGTAACATAGTTAATTTAAAACTCACCTTCACGAGTTTCAAATTTCACACGTGTTGCACCACGTGTCACGGGTGCTAAAGCTGCACGGGGTGGTCGAGCCCTATCAACTAGTGCGTGGGGAAAATTCTACCACATTGCAAATAGACGCACCTGTTATTTCAAGTTCAAACCCTGCTGTTGATGAACGTTTGATTTTTATTTTGTGCACAGTTTAACCTAACTGAATAACCCATAGAAAGTTACAGACAGGAAGTATAACAACCTTTGACACATTCTGGCTGACACTTCCTGTCAGTGCCCCGTACAACTCTCTGTTAATTTGTGGTTAGATGTGCTTAGCACATGGAAATACCGAACCACGACAACACAGATCATAACATGGAATACCATGGCGTACGAAGAACGCCACAAGAACAAGACCACACAATCTCTCAGGTTCAAATACTTTTTTTGCTATCCGCAAAGCGAAATGATTGTCTCCTAATTTGCCGGCCATGTCGCTGTGATTATTTAGCTGGAGGGGAGGGGGGCGTCTTTAACAGGTTCCCCCAACCTGTGTCAGCTGTAGAGTCTCGCCATTGTTGACGGGAGTGTCGCTGCCACAGAACTTGAAGCTGAAAAACAATCAATAGTGACAAGACTTCGGTCAATAAAACACTATAGTTGGAGTTTTCGTTTTACACAACCAGTAAAGTCTGGTGACCACCTTCTTGCGTTTTGGAACTCGATAAAAATCAATATACATAAAGTATTATTTTCGTTATGATTTACAGTAAAGGTAATTGGATATAGTCATGGCCTTTTAGCAATGACTGGATGGAAAAGGTAGGCGCAGCTAGCGTTGTTGGTGACAATGCTGTCAACTGCGTATACGTAAATGTAAACAGATTTTACCTGCTAAGCTTACATACATGTCTTAAAATATATGGAATATAAATCAGGCTAATTACTATCTTGTATAAAAGCCATTTACATACAAGTAGCCAAATGTACAAATGCATTGAACCTCAGTATGAAAGTTTCAAAAACACTAGAAAGGCCGACATTTGCTTAAGAGCAAATACAGCATATTTCAGCCATACCCCTTCCCACGTAACATTGGACTGTTCCAAATCACCCCTGCGCAAAAATGGAACATCCTCTTAACAGTACATTATCCCCCAAAGTGGACTGGTATTGTGAATTGATTCCAGGTAAAAACAGAGCTTGCTTCTATTTTTCAGAAAATGACAATAATCACACCTTCCATTCAGAAAATTTTCATCATGACTGAAAATTGTTGAATGACTTCATGTAATGTCATTAACAATTTTCAGTACGATAACTAGGTGTAAGTTTAAAAAAGTATAAGCTCCTTGTGATGTGGGTACATTTATTATTGCAGTGAACTTTTTTTATTCAAGTAGGGCATACGATTTAATAATTATCAAGCAGGTGCAGGTACTGTAGGAGCGTTTGTTTTCTTCAAGCTGTAAAACTGTTAAACTGTTTTACTTTGTATGCAATCAGCCATCGAGCCTATTCTTATTTTAGTTTAACAACTTCCTGCCAGACCCGGAAGATACGATTGAACCTTGTTCGAGGATTTATTTTCGTCTGTCTGGTCAGTCTGTTCATACCCTGGCGCTGAGAGTGTTTTATTGGGCTGAAACCCTGGCAGTTTAAAGTTACTTACAATTTAAATGTTCAAAGTTTATGTCAAACAACAACAGCACTAGGAACACATACATTTGCTCTGGAGAAAATACAGCAGTTTTCGCAAGTTCCAGTCCAGTGATAGAAATGTGGCCACTATAGACAGGTGGTCACTATAGAGAAAATGCTGATCTATTGACTAGAAGCCATACGTTACACATGATTTCAGTACACTGATCATTAATCATATAAACATTGCACAGAAAATAATCATTCTCGCCACTGTCTAACTTATGATTACGTATCACAACTAAACGCAGATTTTCTAACTAACGCACCTTTCGCCGACTTCATCAAAGTATCAATCAAACACGGCTGTTGATTAGACTAAGAGTTTCAAACAGTCATGTGCTGTGTGCCAGTTGACAGCGAACTTCATGCTACGTGATGTTTTACATTGCTTGGACCTTCTTTCCTACAGCGGTGCTTCTACAAAATATTTAGACTGTAACACTGAGTCCCACATGTTTTATAGAATAGAATTTGACGCAGAACAGCGTTTTTTGCTGGGTATTTTTCTTGAAACATGTCCGTGGGAATATCAGCGAGGCGGCGACGTAGGGATATCAGACCGTCAACAAAAGTCGCACTGCGGCTAACGGCGCAGCGAAGATACTAGCGCTATAAATAAGCGCTTCAACTAAGGATGGCAACCCGTACAATATTTTTGTATACTGTTGAGCTAAGTAAAGTTTGTTGTTTATGAGGTTTTAGTTGTCTTTGTAGCTTTGACCCGAAATATTTTAAAGTCAAACTGCTGAAGAGAAGTAAGTGACTGCTACGATTATCGTAGATATGGCCCTAAAAAAACTGATAAAAGAAGCCTTCTCAATAGTCTAAAATGCAAGAGCTTCCGGGGGGGCTTCGCCCACCTGGGTCCCCCCCACAGTGGCCCTGCCCCTGGACCCCGCCAGGGACATTCGGCGGCCCCCGGACCCCTGTCCGACGCTTTGAAAAAATCCTGGCGAGAAGTCTGTACGGCCTGAGTCTTCAAGTTAACGTATTGTGTGGTCCCGCTTATGAATATTAATTAGCCTTCGCTTTCCTCTTCGCTGATTGGCTGAACCATTAATTGAATTAACTCTTCCTGTCGGCTAGACGCAGGTGCAGATGTCGGCTCTGTGGGGTGAACGTCCGAAAGGTCATGGCATGGAGAACGAAAGAAAACCAATTTCCCCTAAAAAAAGTGCTGTAATTAAGCCTTTTACAGTACTTAATGCCAAAAATTTTATGCCTATCTATACCAAATGTTACTCATACCAGGGTACAGGGGTGCAAAATATACCGTTATAAGACCGTCAACAACAGTCGCACGGAGCTAACAGCGCAGCGAAAATACCATCGCTAGCGTTTCAACTTCGGATAACAAGTTATAAGTACTGTTGAACTCAGTAACGTTAAAGTTTGTTTTTAGTTGCCTTTGACGGTTTGACCTGAAATAGTGTTACGCTAAACTCCTGAAGAGAAGTTAAGTGACTGCTGCGATTATCATAGATATGCCCCTAAGAACTGATACAATATAAAGCCTTCTGAATAGTCTAAAATGCGAGAGCCTTAGGCGGGCTTCGCTCCCCCTGGCGGGAACACTGCTATATACGGGAGCATGAGGCCCCGCTTATGAATATTAATTAGCCTTTGGCCTCCTCTTCGCTCATTGGCTAGGTCTTTGATTCAATTAACTCTCCTGCTGACGCGCACAGGTGTGGCTCTGTGCGGGGTCACGGATGGTCACGTCAGGAGGCCAAAAGAAAACAAATTTCCCCTCAGAAAAGTGCCAAAATTAATCATTTTAAAGATGTTTACTTGAATCTTGTTACCAAGTATCTAATGCCTATCTATACCAAATTTCAGGTCATTTAATTGTAATACCAGGGTACGGGAGCCAAAAGTGTCCTTTTTTGGTCAAAAATTGGCCAAAAATCGCAAAAATAAGCATTTTGTTGCACTGTACACCAAAAGTGTTATTGGATTTATATGAAGGGATTATCAAGGCACATCTGTGTCAAATTTCAGCTCATTCGGTTGCAATACCAAGGTACAGGAGCCAAAAGTGTCCTTTTTTGGTCAAAAATTGGTCAAAAAATCGCAAAAATAAGCATTTTGTTGTACTGTACACCAAAAGTGTTATTGAATTTATATGAGGGCATTATCAAGGCACATCTCTGTCAAATTTCAGCTCATTTGGTTGTAATACCAGGGTACAGGGGCCAAAAGTGTCCTTTTTTGGTCAAAAATTGGTCAAAATCGCAAAAATAAGCATTTTGTTGTACTGTACACCAAAAGTGTTATCGAATTTATATGGGGGCATTATCAAGGCACATCTCTGTCAAATTTCAGCTCAATTGGTTGTAATACCAGGGTACAGGTGCCAAAATATTCAGTTTTGGTCTGAAATTGACCAAAAAATCTCAATAAAATCATTTTAGAGGCAGATATGAAAAAAATGGGAAAAAAGCATCAAGGTATTGGCCCACTCTACCCCTGTGCCGAATTTCAGGTCATTCGGTCCAGGAACGGCGGAGATGAATCACTTTGAAGATTTGACAGGAGAAAGAAAGAAAGAAAGAAAGAAAGAAACATTACGAATACAATATATTTCACCATACTATGTATGGCTGAAATATAATTACTGAAAAAAAATGTATGAACGTTTCAGAGACATTGCCGAAAAGAGCGTTCGGGCTGGGGAGGGGGGTAACAAAATTCAGATTGATGACATCTCAATGTAAATAGGTACTGCAGATCTGTTTACCTTGTCTGTGTCTCCCCGGCTGTGATGGTCACCTTGCCCACTGTGTAGTACTGGGCAGCGAAGAAGTCCCAGATGCTGCTGGACCTCTCGAATCTCAGGCCGACTCTGCTGACGTCACCGATGTTTGACGGGCTGCTCACCAGCTTCTGGTACGTCACGCCGGGCTTCAGGTCCATGACGTCACCACTGTGGAGAAGATATAGGTTCTCGTTTTGAATTTGAACCGTTAAAACCGTTACTATAAGGGAAATACAAACTTGTAGATGGGACGTCATGTCAGTGGTTTTACTGATCAATTCACGCTTCGCATTTCACATAGCTTCATTCGTGGACTTCTACCAGCGCTGGTTTATAGTTTATGGGGGTGGGGAGTGGGGTGGCAAAGATAGAAGTCTGCAAGCTTCGTACATTTCCCCCAGGTATAGTAGGGGGCGCCTATCCACGTTGCCATAGCACTTGGGCCACACAGCTCTGCTAGCTGACAAGTGATTCAAATGAGTTTTCGAAGTATATATCCTGGCATGTTTGTCATAATAACATGATACTATAATCAGTGAGAAGAAAATGTTGAACACCTACTCGGTGACCTCCATGGTGTCCGTGATACCACTGGGTCCCTGGAACGTGACGTAGATACGGCCGGCAGTCTCTTCCATACGGGTGGATGACGTCACTTGGACCTTGTAGTGGTAGGCTATACGTAAAAGCAAAACATAGATAGATAATTAAGTGCATATTGTTCTAGGAGTTGTCCTGGTTAGTGTTAAGTAAAGATGACTATATGTCCCCGTCTCTGACGCGTAGCCCAAAATATGAACATTTTTTTAATTGATGTATGCAGAAAACCTACCACATTTTGATTTGAGATTATCAAGATTCACTATCAGCTTGAGAATCTACGTTGTATCCATACGTCCTGTAGTCCATTGACAAAAATTGCTGCACAAAACAACATGACACACAGGAACATAAATTAGTGAATACAGAATATGCCGGACAGTTTGCACAGAACGTACCGCAGAACTTGCCGCCTGGTTGAGTACCGTCGGTGGTGGTGAGGTACAGCTTGCCGCGCGCGCCGTAGTGGTCCCGGGCCCGATAACCCATCTGGGAGCACGTGTTACCGGCACAGCTCATGCAGAACCCATCCTTAAACTTGTCATAGCTAGAAAGGAAAAAAAAAGCATACGTTTGGGACCGCAGTGTCAACAGCGACACCTAGCGGCAGTGCGGAATAGAATCAGCCAGTATTGCCACAAGGAAGGTGACCAATCACAGTAACTGTTGTTGTAAATACCTTGGTTGTTTAATTATTTACGCCCGAAACTGCAAAAACAGTTCGTGAACTGCCCAACAGCTAGGGCCCTTTTGTGACCATAGCACTACTCAGATGGGTACTTCCGGCTATAGTACAAGGTGATTAATTTTCATCAAGTAAGAAGGCCATCTACCTCTCGCAGGGGTAGGCGGTGAAGGGACACTCGGAGTTGATGGATTCCGTGAAGTAGTCAATCGCCCTCAAATGACTGCAAGCAGCGGCTGCCTCAGCGCCTAGAATCACACACCATGAAAATGTGCTATTATGCAGCCAGTACGCTATCTCAAAGATCCCAGTGCGCATGTGTTGTCGAACTGCATTGTGGTCAGGTCAAAGTTCAGGTTTTTTTTTATACATGGTGGAAAGTTAAAATAATTATGAAGGTCATTGAAAACAAGAGAAATGTTTGAAAACTTGTTTACTAGACCTTGACCTTTGACCTAGACCATAATGCATAGCAACTACACATGCGCACTCCAAACTGCCAGGCTCCCGCTGTTTTTATCAACTCCATATGACAAGGTTGCATCTGATCACAATGAGTGATAATAATCATCAAATGAATATTCCGTCTTTCGAAAAAAAGTTGAATCCTATACCGTCATATCCTTCGGTGAGAAGCCCGAAGCCGGTGGAGACCACACTTGAGACAAAGTTGTCATGGCAACCGGGCTGGTACTCGCCACCGTTTGGGTAGAAGTCCACGTGACCGGTGGGGAGACTGGTGCCCATGCCGAGCGTCCCGATGAACGGAGAGCCGTCACTGTGGATGACGTCAACGAAGAGAGCGTCCGTGGGGTCCAGTTTGACGATGGCGTCCATGCCGTCGAAGTAAGGCTCAGATGCGTCAAGAGCTGGAAATTTATGATTAAACAAGAAATCAGGATTACGAACTTCACTCCATCTGGCGGAACATGCAATAACTGCACTGCCCCCTTAGGCAGAACATACAGAAACTGCAGTATGGAAACGCATAGAAAAACAAGCCAAGATATATCAGAGGCCCCAAAATTGACCTTGACCTTTGTCTTCCCAACACCTACTCACATACCAAATATCATCGTAATCCATAGAGAGTATCTTGAGTTATATACTGACTTCTGGAAACAGAAACAGACAGACAAACAGACAGACACACTTAAAACTATATCTCAATTTTTTCATGGAGATAATTAAAACAATGCTCCTCTTTCTTATGGATGAATAAAAGATAGCATTTCATATAATCTGGTCAGTATGGTAGCCAATAGCATAACAACAACTGTATTTATATTTGACAAGTTCAAATTCACCAGTGATTCGTCCAACGTTGCCGAGGATGTCGCCAGCGTATCCAGCCACGTGACAACCCAGGCTGTGACCAATCAGGTGGAAGTTGCGTGCGTTTGCTCCGGTCTGTGCGCTCATGTAGTTGACGATCTTTGCCACTTCCGCGCCCACCACTCGGCTGTTGGCCGTGGCCTGTCCGTAAGACCCGCCAATGGATGCTCCATCGGCCCAGTCAACGGTAATGACATTGATGTCCTCCTGTGATATGGTCATGGTTAGTTAGTAATTAGTAATTCGTGATAACTGATCACGTGATTCAAAACAATATCGTCATGGTACGAAAGCCGGTCCATGTTCATTATAGAAATTTATTTAAAAGCAGTATTTTGAATTTAAAAAAACGCAATATAAAGTTGGACAAGTTTTCATTTCTACAGCACCACTCTTTCTAAAAAATGACGGAGGACGCCATAGTTATCTGCAACAGCGTGTTTCCCAGCTCCCAGTGTTACATGTCTTAGAAGCGTAAAGAGGAAGTGGTGTAAGTTTAGGCCCCTGGTAGCTTGCTCTGGGACTGCTGGGGTGATTTTTATCAATCATTTTGTGTAAGAGTTTACCTTCAGCAGCAGCTCATCCACTATAGTCTGTACCCAGGCATGTTCAGCACTACCGGTGAAACCGTGGATCACCATACGGGTTGGTTTGGAGGAGCTGAAGTGCGAGGCTGACAACGTGGCGATGGAATCAGCAACCAGGCGTTCCTGTTCAAGACATATCAAACATTGTACTTCATGCTGATATATTGATAAAAAGCACACACAGCAAAGTAAAAGTAGTCAAGGAGTCGGAAAGTAATTGCTGATACCGAGCAAAATATAGAATAAAAAATTCAACCATATCAACATACGAACCGTACAAGTTGCCGAACCATTTATAATTTAAACCAGTTCTTGATTCTGTCATAGTTCTAGATTTCTCTTTTTCTATCAGTTCTTTTCACATAATTTTGCTGTGTGTTGCTACTGTTTATATCAACGCTTTTTAGAGATTTTGTTCGCCAATTTGTACCAAATGTATCATTATGAGTTGTCATATTTTCTTCATCAAGCCATACATATAAAAGACTGACCCTGAGCGCCATAGTAGGGTTAGCGCGGGTGTACAGGTAGAACTTAGTCCCGACGACATCCGGGGGGTCAGGCAGGGACGACAGCGGGCGGTTCAGCCCCCAGAACGGGGCGATGTTAGTGAAGCAACCCAGGTCTCCATAGCAGACCTCGGCCGCCTGGGCAGCTGAAAATATTGAAATAAAGCATGAAACTATGAAATTTTGAAAAATACAGTCAGTATTTGCAATATATGTTTATTCTGGAGAGAGAAAACAATTTCTAGTTGTATCATCGTCTAGTTGAATGAGCAAACATTTTCCAAAGAACAATATGGTCACTTCTAGATCTTAAGGTCGGTCCCCTAACTTCGACATGCCCCCAATTTCGGACGGATCGTCAGTGACTGTGTAATATCATATATACTTCTTATATCATCTCCTCCAACGAAAAATCCCCAAACACCGACCCACTAATTTATCCGTTGTCCAAACGTAACCGTTTTCAGGCAACCGACACTGAAGTCGAACTTACAAACTTACGAAGTTAGGAGACCCGATGTTATACGTTCACGTACAATCAAGGCTACCTCAGACATTGTATATATACAAATTTGTTCGTTGAATGAAAGAGTACAAGGAAACCATGTTAATCAATTTTGTGACAGAAAATATTTTAAAATTCTTTGGTATTTTATCATTGCTAAATTTAGATCGTTATGTTCATGTTTTGATATCTAAAAGAAACACAGAACTTACCGTATGCCAGCGAAAGAATTGACAGCACCGAAAGCAACATGTTCCCTTCTCAAATTTCGTGCGGATTGTGGCCGATTGTGGTATGTGATACGAAGAATTACTAGAGTTCTATGTATTTAATGTGTGTTACCCCACCTACGTTTGCTTCCGTCAGTACGTACATATGTACACTGACATTATCAGGGCACAGGAAGTTAGGTTAGGCTAATGTTCGTCAAAATTCTGATGTAACTCAATGGTTCAAACACTTGCGTAGTGGAAGGGGGAGGGGGACAATAAAGAGACTACCTTTACGACAGTGCTTCTTTGGAATGAAAATCATCGGCAAATACACTATAGATTTATGTATTTCTGCATTCAATAACCTTGGATGCCTATTTCTGTTATTTGAAAAGAATCAATATTCATATCATATCACTTAATTTACTTGGTCCACCTTTTTTGAAATGTCCTAAAACATCTCTTTTGATACAGGTGACCGTCAGGTTCATGGACTTTATAGTTTGGACTTTGCCACGGACGTTACTACTTTGCAAATGACGTTTTGACATTTTTTTTGTCTGACCCTAAGCCCTCTCCATACAAGTAGCTACCATTTTACCGATTACAATATGTGATGATGCAATTATGACAGATTCATGACGTCATAGGCTGCAGTTGAATGGGTTGAAGGCCATTTGTGACACTAATACAATTTCAACACAAACCACCACATTAGACATGTATGAATAATTTTCTGTAGGATGCAACGTCAAAAATATCATCCTTAAAAGTGACACTGTACCATTGTAAGAGAAAAAGAGGGTACGCAAAGCATCATGGGATCCGCCAATGTTGATGCCCACCTCCCCACACGGAGGGCGTATTGTCCAACACTGCCACCTTTCCGTGCTCAGTCTTTGTCAGAACAAATGCTTGGTCACAAAGTCCATCAAAGAGTCGTGGGGAAAAGCGCACCTGTCACCATTTGGGGTGCGTCTGATCTGTGAAACGTAAGTGTTGAATTTCATGCCTACTCATCATGATTGTAGACAACAAACACGTTAACACATTGTTTGTTTGGATATTTCAACCAAACCCTAAAAACAACGCATGGCCAGCCATGCATGTTGCCCAAATCTTTATCTAACACAACTTTTGAAAATGACTACTGTACTTCTCTGGTAGCCACTCACGCCCACAAAAGTCATTGAGCCCAGCAGTAAGAAAACACGAATTTACACAATCCCACCCCAACATCTGCTTGGATATTACCCCTTCCCTGAATTGTATCCTGACATAACGTCCTTGACAGGACCTTGTGATACAAAAGGTAGCCAACCTTTATTCCGACAGCTGTCTTTCGAAGTGGTATCATCATGATGAAATATTTGATACCCACTGACGCCATCTTTGTCACTATGCTGATAACGATTGTTTACGAAATAGACAAAGTAGAGTATTTGTTATCCAGGTAAAGCTATCTTTCATGGTGCATTTCTAAGAAATAAAAAAATCATACATCCCTTCTTGAATGATCCTCTTTCAAAGATCTGAAACGCCCCTGCAGTTCCAATGACAGCTGCTAAACGGCCCAAACTTACGTCACGTCGTTCTGAATACAAACGTTGTCTATCATCCAAAAATCAACTCGAGATATCAAGCAAATTGAGATTCTGCTGCACTACAACGAAAAGCAACTAGAGGGCCCAAACTTAAATCGTTTCTTCTTATTGCCATCTTCAATCAATATCAACAAACCGAATATCATTAAGATCCACCCCATCAACATACCAAGTATCATAAAAATTGTTCTGTGCACACATAAACACACAGACACACGCAAAGACTTTTTAACAAAGGTAGTGATAGAAATCTTCTCTATTCTAACTAAGTTTGACGAATCATATTGAAATAACGTATCTATATTCAGCAAATGAAATCTTTATCACAGAAGAAGACCAAGTGCAAATCATGTTAGGCAAATTTATTTCTCATGTTTCGCTGTTACTGATAAGTCTTCTTTCTTCTGTGTGAAGAGGCTTTTTAACAGTTCCCTCCCGCAGCAGTCAATGTAATAGTCTCCCCGTTCCTGATCTGAGTGTCACCGGCACAGAATCGGTAGCTGTGAAGGAATAATAAAGATATACTTAATGTCAGGGCCAGCCAACTCCAACATACCGTGCCCCACAAGTACAAAGACACAAAGACACAAACGCTACGGAAAACAAAACTTCTTGTCGAATAAGAAGGTTCACGATTCTATGTATTCAAGTATGCGACATGGAATGCATTGTGGGTAATATGTCAAAGGTGAATACCCCTAACTTGTACATTATTTCTATGTCGTCTATTGTCTCGATTTGTATATTAATGTCCAGATATGTGTTATTTCTTTCTCAGGGGCCTTCACCTTTGACATATTACCCACAATACATTTCGCTGCATCTGCCTACTTACAATCGCGAATCTGCTAATTTGAATGTAACGACGTGCACGTACTAGCAGCTTCTTGAATGATACTGTTTTAAAATCACAGACACTTGATACTGTGGCCCACAAGTACAAGGCCACAAACGTTACGGAAAACTAGGTACCCAGTCTGAGTCTCCCCAGCCGTGATGGTGACCTTGTTGAGGGTGTAGTACTGACACATGGTACCGTGGCCCACAAGTACAAAGTCACAAACGTTACGGAAAACAACATACCCATCCTGACTCTCGCCCGCCGTGATAGTGACCTTGTTGAGGGTGTAGTACTGGGCGGCGAAGATGTCCCACAGGCTGCTGGAGCGGGCAAACCGGACGTGAACCCTCGTGACGTCACCAATCTCCTCAGGGCTGATCACCGTCTTCTGGTACGTCACGCCCCCTTGCAGCTGTATGTTATCGCTGTAAATGGTAGAAAATGTATCATGACCTTGGACTTCCAAGTCACGTGACTACCATCAGAGCTGAAGGAACATGGCAGATGCCTTGACAGACGTTACCTGGGGTCCCTTTCATCTTGGGAAATGTTGTATTGGATCAAGGTCATTTTCTAAATGTGAATGGCCTAAATCGTTATGTAAAGACAATAAAAGTGTGTCTAATTTTTATGACGTACTCGGTGACCTCCATAGAGTCCGTGATGCCGGTTGGTCCTTGGAAAGTGACGTAGATGCGGCCGGCAGCCTGAGCCATCGGGTTGGATGACGTCACCTGCACCTTGTAGTGGTAAGCTGTACGGGATGAATATTCAGGACACTATTTAGAGATTATTTTGGCACTTAAGTAATGTATATTTTATGCATTCTTATCCAGCATTTAGTACTGGAAAAGTTTTTTTAAAAAGTTATCAATACGTTCCTCGATGTTGTGTCCTACTTCACCTCTCACTTAACTCAGGGGAAATGAGTACCTAGTCTCGGTTAGGGACGTCCTCTCAGATGGGACGTAAAACCAAAAATAATAGAAATTGCAAATTTTACAATTCTTAGAAAAAGACTAATAGTTTCATACCGCAGTATTTCCCATTGGATCCATCGGTGGTCATGAGGTACATGGACCCGCGGGCGCCATAGTGGTCCCTGGCGCGAGCTCCCATCTGTGAGCAGCTGCTACTGCTAGGACAGCTCAGACAGAAGCCCTGCTTAAACTTCTCAAAGCTGAAGAAGAAGAACAATATCAGTACGGGACAACTTTGTGAGCAGAACCGTATTGCTTTTTCCCAAGCTTAAGGAGTCATGGGTGCCGCCATCTTGGTCCCTGGTGAAGAGACGGGGGCTGATACCGGACACCTTTGATCCTTTACCAACGTCACGTTTCCGTTAAGATCACGTGACAAAGGTTTCGGGTCATTCCAACTTGCGAAGGATCAGAGGGCACAAGATAGAGTATGATATCGTTGACGTTGTATATATGTTAAGACTAGAAATCAGTTTAATGCAGTACAGACAAGTTTAAACCTACCTTTCGCATGGGTAGGCGGTGAAGGGACACTCAGAGTTGATGGACTCAGTGAAGAAGTCGAGGGCCTTCAAGTGACTGCACGCCAAAGCTGCCTCAGCACCTGAATATAGGAGTGCAAATAGGCCCTTGGTTAAAATTGCACGAATGATGGTGGCCTATATTTGCTTGGTAAATGCGTATTGTCATTCAGCCTGACTAAATCGATCTTCTAACAGCCCCTATAAGCACCCAACAGTGTGTGATTGAGTAACAGGCTAGATGTTATTCCTTGTTGTAGTCAATAGAAAATGTCAACACGCATGAAACCTGGAGTGATTTCATGCAGATGCTGTAAGTATAAGGTTCGGCTATTTTTTTTACTCTGACAAAAATGTGCTCAGTCTCACCGTCATACCCATCCGTGAGCAGCCCCACACCGGTTGCCACCACTGTTGACACGACGTTGTCGTTACAGCCTGGCTGGTACATGCCGTTGTTGGGGTAGAAGTCCACGTGACCGATGGGGAGGTTCGTGCCCATCCCCAGCGTACCGATGAACGGGGACCCGTCCGTATGGATGACGTCAACGAAGCGGGCGTCGGTGGGGTCCAACCTGACCACGGCGTCCATGCCGTCGAAGTACGGCTCAGCGGCATCAAGAGCTGAAACAACAAAAGAACTTAATTAATATATTAGAATGCTTGTGTTTAAGTCTCCCTCATCATTGCCATTATTTAAGAAATCTGCTAGGATACCCTTTATGCTATGTCAGAAACATTTTCACAACCTTGTTTGAAAGTTTCCACAAAAACACCCCTGCAGTTATAAAAAAAGGCCGCCAGGGGACCCTAAATTATGTAACTTATACCACCCAAAATCGTGACTATGCTTTCTCCAGAACATGGGATACCAAAACCGGTGGTTCTGATACAGTACGAGGAAAAACACAAGGGGCTCAAAATCTATTAATTTATTCCGAAAGCCAGGACCTAACTACATACCAAATTTCATAGCAATCTATCAAGACCTTCTTGGGTTATACTTTTACTGTTTCAAGACGTCTCGGTCTTTTACTCACCGGTGATCCTGGCGAGGTTACCCAGTGTATCCCCTGCATACCCGGCGATCTGGGCCCCCAGGCTGTGGCCGATGATGTGGAAGTTCTGTCCAGACACTTCATAATTCCCCATGTAGGTGATCAGCTCCGCCACCTGCGCTCCAACCACCCGGGTGTTGGCCACGGCCTGTTCGTAAGACCCCGTGAGGGTTGCCCCTTCCGACCATTCAACGGTGACCACGTTGGCATCCTCCTACAAGGATGACAACAAATAGAAGATCTTAAACCTGTGTGAAATACTCGTAGTTTTCAGAATGAAATTCCATCCGAGTATGTAAAGGTACTCTATGAGAAAAAGAAGTTTTACCTAATCTTTCGGCCTTCTTTAAATATATCTGAGCCGAGTTCTGTTGTCACGTGATTTTTTCGTGTGACGTCAGCACTGGGTCAGGGGGAAGTCGGTAACGACCCCCACCCCTGCCCTTTCCCCGGTTGAAAGAAGGTTGATGTGCGCTGATGTAGATGGCCTCCTATAGCCCTTCCATACATTTTAGTTTTTGTTAATTTGTCGCTGATTTTATCTAAAACTCATAATTCAACAGACATGCAAATGGTAGTAAATTGAGGACAGGAAACAAGATAGCCAATTCTGATCTGGGACTTTCTAAAACCTTTGACATAACTTCCTGTAAATAACTAATTATAGCAAAGAATCCTACCTTCTTCAACAGTTCGTCCACCATACGCTGGACCCAGTCGTGCTGTGCGCTGTGGGTGAACCCGTGAATAATCATCATGGACGGGCGGGACGAGCTGAAGTGCGATGCCGAGAACGTGGCGGGAGAGTTCGAGACCAAACGTTCCTAACAACAAGTAACAGGTAACGGTTAATAGATATATTCCGATATCGTTTCTGAAGCCATAATGACAGTGGGATGTTCTCCTCTATGTTTCGGTTAAGTTAATTCAAGACGGAGCCTATTCCTATCCTTCCACTGCATTTTGCCTTACCGTTACCGAAGTCAGGTACCAATTTTTTTACACCCAACATTTGCAGATCTTGCTGCACGCGCTATTTAAAGTTAATATCTTGTGCGGATGCTCCTACATTACTTGGTGGCAACAAGTGCTACAGTTCTGAGGAAAGAATATTTCAATTCTCTGTTGATAACTTTGACACTTGAAGATATGATCACGTCTTGTTCTTTTCTGAGTCGGTATTAGGTAATGTTCTAAATAGTATAAAGTAGTTGGTACGTCTACCAGTTTATCACATGTTTGTTCACATAAATACAGTTTTAGCAGACCTTACGAAAGTTAATGTACTATAGTTGTGTAGATAAAGATCTTCTTCTATGTAAGTTAATAATGACTAACCCGAAGGGCCATAGTAGGGTTAGCGCGGGTGTTCAAGTAGAACTTAGTCCCGATGACGTCAGGGGCGTCTGGTAGAGCGGACAGCGGGCGGTTCAGGCCCCAGAACGGCGCGATGTTAGAGAAACATCCCAGGTTCATGTAACACACCTCTGCGCCATGAGCCACTGGAGACAGACAAAATACATGTAAGACTTACAGTGATGTGAGTACAAGACACGTTTTGCCACTTCTATGGAAGCAAATCATCCTTTCTACCTCCACTATTCACCTCTTGTGAGGACGCTGAAAGCCTCTTTCTTAGAACTTTATTGCTTGGTATTGTTTCCTCGTCATTGCTTTCTAGAGGGGTACAGCCTTATACTTTTCCAGTCGATTATGAACATACATCTGTAATCACAACTAACACAAGAAGAATTTACAGGGGTTTAATGTTTTGTGATGAAGTAAATAAGAAAGATACATGATAATGATAAGGAATAAAAAAAAGCGCCGTAAAAAAACAATTAGGAGGAAATTACGCAATGTCTTTGAGTAATTACACATTGAGTGTATACAGTACAGAATATATATGTTTGAAAAATTATCATTGTAATGTTTAATGTCACAGCAATTTTATCGAATAAAGGTACGACTGTACCAAATACAGTGCAGTCACATTCGTATGTACTTCGTAATTTTTACATGATAGATAAAATTGCTAAGTATAGTTATACAAATTGCACTATATTCGGTAAAATTGCAATGTATACATAGGAACCCTTAACAATCAACCCCTAGCTTTGTGATATCAATATCATCAAATTAATCAACTTACCATGGCACGCAAAAAAGAAGGCCAGTAAGGACAACATGTTGCTCCAAGTTGAAGTTCTCGGATGTGCGCTCAGAGTCCCGACCAGATAGAGTGTGACAGATACAGCTGTTAGGTGGCCTGACCTTAGGCCTTATTTGCTCTCGGAAACTGGCTTACGTAAGTGTCACTGCAAAGGTCTCTTGATGATTGATGCATGTTTGCTAAATTAGCTAGCCTCTACCAGGCCACATAGGTGGCTAAAAATATTAGACATTGGTCAAATAGACAGATAACACATCATAAGTAAACTGTACTCTTCGGCCAGCTAATTCCTCGGATATGTTATCTAATCAAGTATGTATTTGGCCAATTTCTACTATTTTTTCGAGCGGAGCCTGTTAGACGCTAATATGTAAACAACAACAAACAAGAGTTTAAAGATTTCACACCTACATGAAATACTTTTCTTGCGCGTCTTGTTTAATTCATTGTACAAAGAAAGGGTGAGTAAATAACTCCTATGGCCGGCCGATTCCCCTAGTGTACTATTGACTCTATTTGTCGAATTTCTACTATTAGTTCACGATCCGCGGAGCCTGGTAGAGGCTAAGCTAGAATAGGATGACGTAGTAGGATGGATTGCAGGCTACTCCCAACACGTACGGTGACACTATATATTATAACATTGGTTGGGAGTGGTCGGCAGTCAAGTCGTGGTAAGGTCCTGTATGTGTGATGCTACATCATAATCAAAAGCGGAAGAAGGTGACCAGCCGGGTAGTTTTCGGAACGACCCCTACGTGGCCCATAAGACACCCTGTGGCTACATTGCATGCAGCTTTGGAGCACGGCCGGGTCCCTGGATTTTTTAACTCGTAGTTAAAATCAACTCGGGACCTGGCAACAAATAGGTACTGTAACCTACCCGTAAAAACATCGAGAGGTACTCTTCTAATTCTGCAGTCCCCAAACGGGACAACTTTGTGGTCGGGGCTACATTACCAACGGGCATAAATGTAAATGTAAACGTATCATGACAGGGACTTCAGTGCGCAAGGGCATGTCTAGCCGTGTAAGATTACTGATCTGATTCGTGCACGTGTATCAGACTGTACTATGGGGCTTTAATCGTGGGAAATAACAAGTGCCATAGTTTGTTCTCTTGTGGGTTCCGATGTATACGTTCTTATCTCCACTTTAAATAGTTGGGAAGTTTGATAACGATACCCCACAATTTGTAAACCGTGCGATCCTGGGGCAACTCCTGGGGCAGTCCCACACCATGCTACACAGCAGAAAAAGCGACCAGACGACGAGTCTGCGATGTACACGTTTGTTTGTATATGCATTGAAATCATCACCAAGTATTATCTTTATTTTGATATTCTATCGAAAGCATCGGTTCTCAACATGATATACCAGAAGCCTATTAGCAGATAACATTCTGTTCACTGTTTATTCATGTCTCTGTCCTCAGTTTACCTTGTCAAGTTGTTCATGTACAGGTACAGGACTTGCACCTTATCCTAGTGTACCTCTGTAACCGATTACTGTAGCTTTATCTATCCGTACCCGAGGTTAAATTAATGTACACAATCCCTATTTGATCGTGTCAGGACAATGGTATGTTGTTATTCTTGTTTCTTTAGTGCTTTTTTGGACATATCATCTCTTTAGAACGTTGTCAACAGTTGTTGAAGGTTGTTATGGATGTCATGCTCCCATCTCTCACCAGGACATCCCCGCAGAAAGATGCACTGTAACAAACAAACAAATAAATAAATAAACAAATCATCACTTTAGCTATGTACATACCTAAAATCTTGACGATCCGTCTGCCCATTCTTGACTTATTTTGTTTTATTCAAAGTTTTGAGTAAAACCAGGATCCTGCAGTTCCAAAAAAGCCGCTAGGGGCAAAATTTATACCATTTACTCTCTGCCCAAGAGCTATCTACCACCATAAAGAAATATGACCATAGCAAAAAAAAATACGAACCGAATACCACTGCAGTACCAAAACAAATCTAATCATTTCGAGGTCTCATCAAAATACCACATATGATCAAATATCCTTCAATGTTTTCTCGATTTATGCTGCTGCTCATCATCAAACAAGGAAACAAACAAACAAGCAAATATAAAAGCGCAAAAAGAACAAAACATTGTTGGCAAAACTTCTGCATGTCTTTGACTTATTCCAGAAAAGGACGTCGACATGTTCTTCACGAAACGCTGTTTTCACAGATACGAGATAAAAGATAATTCGATACTAGAAAAGCCACTACATTTTACACCGCCTGTATTTACATGACGTCAATGTACTAGCAGTTTTGGCCGACGCCTCAGGGGCGGAGGCATATTTTTTACAATTACTGTATTGCTATCCGTTATCCTTTTGGTTCATAACGACCCTCAAAAAGGTCAAGGGATAGATGGGGTGGGATGTATTGCATGAAAACATTCAGTTCTGATGTATACCCTATGAATCTTTGAATATATTTTGAAAGACACTCACCCTATGCCAGTGTTGGACTGTATGTCGACCCTCTCTATCTCAACATCGCCATAGTTACCCCACGAGAATAAAAAGCTGGTTGTTTCGGTGTAGGTCAGGCTCAACTCCTTTACTGTGTCGAGTCGAACGTTTGATGCGAAAATACCGCGATACTCGGTGTTCTCGTCAATCCCATACGAGGCGTCCCTGGAGTGGTATGATGATAAAATTTAGTTGTATTTTATTGTAAAAAAATGTTGTTGTCTTGTTTATCATATTAGAACATAGCAAAGGGGGACTTTTCTTTCGACCATTTGAATTTATCAAGAAACAGCCCTGGTATACTTCTTGCAGTGTTTGCGATTAACGCTTGCCAGCCGTCAGCAAATCAGATTCCTTCCTCCCCCGTTGGTGTGACGTCACCGTCTATAGTCATGAGGCCACGTGATTGGCTGGTAACTTTTTTGGCTCTAAATTTGCTTCAGATTCTCCCCCTCCTGTTGTTGGAGTGGGAGATACCAGCCAATCACGCCGCGGTCTATCGTCATGAGTCTACACGACTGGCTGGTAACTTCTTTGCTCTAAGGCGATTTTCTACAAGACCGAGCTTCCAAATTTTTGTCGAAGCGGGTTTATATGCTACTGCACTTACTCAAAGAAGTTGATGGGACCGGTGCTTTGGTAAGTCCCCGCTATGTTGATCGTGATTTCGCCTCTGCAGAACTGCATCCCGGGCTTTGTCTTCAACACCACTCTGTACTCGAATGCTTAAAGTAAAAATAACACCTGATGGTACACAAAGTTCCTTTCATTGATGGCATTACATCTTGGGAAACGAGGAGCACTATGGGTAGCGAGGGGCAAACGACATCATTTCTACGACAACACGTTTGAGGCGCATGCGTTCTGTCCGGTCTAAGCTGTTGCGGCAATGATAACGTTTGCCCCATGCGCTACCCATAGTCCATTGCGTCTCTCTGCATGCATTGGGAACCGTCATAAGTATAATATAAAACACATGAGGCGCTTTGGGAAAAGTCTAGACTCGGGCAAGTTCCGTTTACTGTCTCCTTTCTTCGACCTTTGACCCAACTTCCTGTCAGTATTCCCGACATGGCTAGCATTAAAATGCCAATTGTGACTACGGGCACACACGAATACAAATAAACACGCCAACTTATCACAATATCCTCAGAATTCACGAAGATAATCATAGTCCGAACAGCAAATGAAGCCGTATAGTACTCACAACAAAAAGGTGAGTTTTCTTTGGTAGTCAGGTAGACACTTCCACGGGCGTTCAGGTTGGAGTCTAGGTCATACCCCATCACCGGGCATGCGTTGTTGGAGCAGTCCCAACATCTGCCGGCGACGTAGTCGTCGTAACTGCGGCAGGGGTAGGAGACGAACTTGCAGGGGCTGTTGATGGACTCGATGTAGTACTGGTACGCTCGTTTGTGGCTACAGTCCATGGAGTCAGTCAAAGCTTAGAGCGAGAGAAAAGAAATACGATATTACTTAAAGGTTGTGGAAAAACTAAACTTTACGTAACCAACACCAAATTTGATTGGGACTTACCCCAAAATTACTTAAAGGTTTATGTTAATGCTAATCTTTCTACCAACAAAGAGGTACACACGGATGAAACTTTCAACGACCACTGTCACCTTCTTCAGGATCAATAATGACCAGACTACATGGTGAAAGGTGTAAAGGAGACCATATATATCAGGGCACTCCGGCAGCCATCACTAAATAGAGACGGTGGACGATATAAACTTACTGGCACGTTTGACCAAATGCTGACGTCACGTATACGCAAGATCACGTGTCAAAAAGGTCAAGTTATTGTAATCTAACGAGTTAGCGTTCGAAAGCTTTTTATTAGAGCTCCTATTTGTCGCACGTGACAGCTTAGTTCTCTATATCTAAATGTAGATAATAGTTTTAGGTATTGAAATGGAAACATTGATGCTATTATTACATGATGCTAGCTCGACGAGGCCCTGCACATACCTTGGGAGGAGTCGAATAGACTGCCGATGGCACTGAGCCACGTGTTGCCGCAGCCCGGCTGTCCCTTCCCGCCGTTTGGGTAGAAGTCCACGTGTCCTGACGGCAGGTCCAGGCCCCAGGCCCCGGACAGGATCTCCCCGCCGTCCGTGTGGATCACGTCCACGAAGAGAGCGTCCGTGGCGTCTAGTCTCACCGCCGGGTCCTCGTCTTCGAAGAACGGCTCGGCGGGATCCAAACCTACGGGCACATGAGATGTAGCGTTTCCTTTATCTTATTTTATTTTACTGCACAGTTTTCTAGATGTCAGGACTGCTGACATCTGCTCGCCGACAGCGTCTACACAGAAATGTTGTAATGGTCGAAGTTCAGATGTCGAAAATATTTCACCCGGCATGTATAGCATTAAAACTAACGGATTAAGTTACAATGCAAATTATATCCAACATCAGACACAGTATATTGTCAATGGATGGTTTTATAATTGTCTTCATGTGTATTGTTAAAAATTATGATGAAATATTTCAGAGCGGTACTGATACAATGCCCCGCCCCTGAGGCGCCGCCAAAAATTTATTCATGACAATCGTACCTGTGATCCTGGGTAGACCGGGTAGCCTGGCTCCCACGAGGCCGGATGTGTGCGCCCCCAGACTGTGCCCCACCAGGTGAAACTGTTCCAGACTACATCCCGTCTCCTCCATCAGGAACACGATGAGCTTGGCGAGCTGTGCCGCCACTATGCGGGTGTTGGACGCCGCCGCGAAGTAGTTCGGGGCCGCAGCACCTTTACTCCAGTCCACGATGATGACGTTTACGTCGTCCTTTTAAGCAAAAAAAAACATTTCTGTCCATATGAAACAAATAAAACAAAAGGCATGTTTTAGCCTGGCCTGTGTTTACACAATCTCTCGTTGGCAGAGGTCAATGACCCCCTCCCCGAGGTGGTGGCAACTGTGGGGCCGGCCGCTAGGAGCGCGATTTTAGTCAGTCTAGTTTTAGTTTTGCATGCTGTTCAACCGAAAATTTGGGTAAATCGCCATCATTATATTGTTCTCGTCTTACAAATTATACTATATAGACTATGATTTAGAATTTTTCTAAGATATGTCTCTAAGAAGAATCCAAATTTCTCTTATATTGTTATTTTTGTTCATCTATTGATACTTACATTGAAAATCAATACTACGTAATTACGACGGGTAAAACATTACCAATTGAAATAATTCTTATATCCAAACTCTCATTTGGAATTGATAACGATATTGACATTTCAAAAAAATGGTACGATGAAAGAAAATAATAGTTATGCAATGGTGAAATTGTGGGATTGACCTATGACCTACCCGCTTGAGTGTCTCCCTCATGGCGTCACCTGGCCAAAATGGCGGTGTCGAGATCGGATTGCTGAAGAAGCCGTGAATCAGAATCCTCACCGGGTTCTTGGGGTTGAAATGGGACATGCGGAGGCTGGACGGGTCCTCGTACGATATCTCCTGCGAATATGATACTTTTTAGGTCTTATATTTCGTCAAATGTCGTGGTCATTGTTATCATACAATGTATGAATCGTGTACAACTGTCGAGAATTCATTCAAGTTCATTCAAACCATGAATAACATACGTGGTAGACAATCTTCATTAGTCTTTACCAGGCTCGAGAAGTCGCTGGAATAATTTGAGAAATTGATCAAATAAACAGGGAACCGATGCAAGAGTACGACTCCTCTCCACTTGCGGCTGTTTTTTCTGAGTTTTTGTCGGGCTTTCTCTGTACCGTTTTCATATCCGTTTCGCCAAATTCCAGCAACCTGTGGTCAGCCTAGTCGAGTCCATGTCTTCAGAGCATTATCATATCTTGAATAATGTTCGTTCATGTTTGTGTCTCACAACTAAGCCTTGAAAAAAGTGCTCATTAGCTTTAATTAGTGCTATTGAAAGGCTGATGAAAAATAAAATACACAAAATACTTTGCGCATACTCCTGCTTTATGAATTAGATATAACACATTGGAAAACGTTTGCATTTTTACATACGGACTACCACCTGTAATATATTTCTATATCTGTAATGTGTGGTCGTATGTTCTGATTATGTCATTAGTAGGTATCTTCTATCAAGGACGCTATAACGTCCTTGCTTCTATTATGTAGTTCTAATTATGTAATTTTCACATAGCAACAGTGGTATTTAGGCCCAAACGAATGGGAACCGCCAATGGCGGATTTTTCTTATCTATAAACGAGACTATATGTTTGTACTGACCAAATAGATGGTATGAGCAGACGTGGCAACCTAGATAATGTAATAGACGAGGATATTGGCAGGATGTTCCCTGTCATAAGTATTTTACGGTACTATTGACAGGATATATATATATATATATATATATATATATATATATATATATATATATATATAGATATATATGGCCAGGAGTGTCTATATATATATATATATATATATACATATATATATATATATATATATATATATATATATATATATCCAACAAAATATTCTTATACTATTGACAGAATGCTCCTGTCAATACGTAGTTTCTTTGCTCTATTGACAGGATGTCCATGATCCTTTCAGCCCAAATCCTAACTCCTTATATATTTCTGACCCTGAGCAAGATGGTGCATAAATAGGCTAATTGACATTGCTTAGCAAGGCTAAAAGATGTTTAGAAAGACAAAAAAGATATTCTGTAAATAGCCATGCCCTAAAGTTATACCTGACGTTCTTCAATGGTCGGGTTGCTTCTTGTAAACACAAAGAACTTGGTGTCGACGAACTCAGGGGATTGTGGCACGGCGCCGGTATTGTCAAACGGATACTCATCCGAAAAACAGCCCAGATCGCCATAGCAGACGACTTGCGGTGGTTTGGGTGTAGTAGTGGTCGTCTCGTTGTTGTTGAGCGTTGAATTGTTGTTGAGCGTTGAGTTGTCGTTGAGCGTTGAGTTATCTAGCCTAAGTCTAGCTCGGAGCTGTTGCCTCCTCTTTGTTTTGAACCTCAGGATTTCTTCGTATGGCAGAGACCGTGGTTCTGAGTGGCGTACAGGTTGTTTTTTCTTCTTGTTGTTTACGTTGCTTTTGATTCGTTTGCCACATTCACCTAGAAATAGAGGGAAATATCATTACCAAGATTGAGAAAGAGAATCAATACATCATTGTTGCCAAGGTCACTCATTACAAATTTCAAACATTAAACGTTATTACTAAACATCAGCCGTTGGAAACACGTGAATTAGTCGTACATTTTACTAGAATCCGAAGCAGTCAAAATTCAACAAGAAAGCTTCTAGGTATACGTAACTACTGATCTAATATTACAGCGACAATAACGAGCGATCGCGATGATGTCACGGTGACGCAGTGGTAGGCATAAAGCAGGTGTTTGGCAAAAGATTGATCAATATATCAACCAGTAATTTGATCTGTAATTTGAATATCAATTCATAATCCAATCTACTGACGTCCTAGTAGGCAATAGCCATCAAATACCATGGATATAAACAACAACAGCGATACAACAGAATAACGGTGACTCGTGTAAGGTAACTACGTACACGTAGACATTCATGCAAATAGGTGGATGCAAATGGATTAACGCACAAACAAGAATATAGATATATTAACATATTGAGTTCAACATATCGTTTATACTACTGGTTATAAGGATCTATCAGTTCTAACTTCGAATATACTGATATACTGAAAAAAGTTATTCAGTATGCAAAAGTGTATACTTGTTCAAATTATGATAGCATACCCACCCAACTCCGCCAATGCAACGATGACCACCACAAGGCAGTATATTTTCGATAGCCTCTTCATTTTCAGGCCCAGACAGATCAGCACAGAGACAGAACAACACACAGGCCGTGCTTTTAATAGTCGGGAACAAGGCCGCCCATCCGGGCAAACCGGTGTAACTTTGGGGCAGGTTCCACAAGATTTACCCGGTAATAATGATGGTAAATGATTGACGGACTAATGGACGTTTGACGTAAGATTTGACAAGGAAAGTATACATATATGTGCGATTGGTTGACAAGACATGATTCGAGAGTTACTGTATGTTTGCCCTACAAGCTCGTTTCCTAGCATATATGGTTCGACCAAATATATTCCTTCCTCAAATTGAAGTAAGTTTGCATTTCCAGTCTTACATATTAGGCCATGTTGATTTGATTATATGGATGACATCCGCGCGAGCAATATGCATTAATTTCGGCCTTTTCAAAAAATGATGATAAAAATTTTTTCATGCTGTCAATAGTACAAGGTAACTGCAAAATGAGCAAAGATGTGCCGTAGAATGCTAATAGATAGCGGAAAAAACTCTACTAATGTCATAGAATGGCAAGGTCAATTCCGTGCGATCTATTGTTCGGCACGTCATACTCTGTGGGCTTTTTTATTGACATGTTATATGTTGTGTATGTTACAAACTGTATGTGTCCAAGTATCATGTGTATTACTCCTGGAAGACTCGTTGTTGCAATGATATGTCAACAAAAACTAAAGGAGTCAATGTATGATAAACAATAAATAAACAATGCAGAACAACTCAGTCATTTATTCAACCTCCCTGATCACTTAAATTCCATATCGTCGGAAACTGTTTTGTTGGGGCTAAACACGTTTTTAATTCGCACACTTACATCAGTTTTGGGTTCCCAGAGGATGCCATCCAAAAAATCAAATCAACATGGCCTAAGGTGCAGCGAAAGTCACGAGGCTTTGCATACTACAGAAAATAACTGTCTTGATAATCGGTTAATCATTACACAGATAATTTGAGCTTTGTCTGCTATTTTAGATAGTTGTCGAGTGTCGACCCAAATGGTGTCATTACACACCATGGCCAGAGATTCTCGCGTTTCGAGCATTTATATAAGCTTGTATGTAATATTTTCTTTTATGTTAGCATGTAGCCTATAAATTAGGTTTGATATTGATGAATTATCCACATAGATATCTGCGCTCGCTCTTGTACGACTTCTTAAAGTCTGTTCCACATGCCCGCCAGCAGATACCGGAGATTGACTGCGCGCATGGATCTTGTGGACAGGTAAGAAATGAAAGTTAAGCTACTTTCCGTAGACAATAGGGGATTACAATGCTTTTCGTCCGGGAAATATGCCCTACGTACGTACAAAGTAAATTCAGTTGTCACCTTCCTTCTCCAAATGTCCAACTTTCTCAGCATGTGTAAAAATGTATTTGGCACTTTAGTGGGATTCAGTTTCACACATTCCCACAACGACGACCTGGGTGTGCGTGAATTTTTTTGAAGTCGTGTGGGTGTGTCATGGACGCCTAGGTGTTTAACAACCAAACAACATACTGTTACCATTAAAACGCAAAATACCAATCTTTTCCCACGCGTTGAAGTACAACAACCCCTTCAAATATCAGGCGGGATTTTGTTTTGGAGGACCACAAAATATAAATCTTACTACGGTGACCCAGGGAAGCAAACGAATTCTGATAACAACACACACGTAACTCAACACACAGGTAACGGATGCTGAGACTGACGACAGTGGAGAGGATTCTGAGACTAACAGCAGTGGATACGACGCTGAGACTAACAGCAGTGGAGAGGAGGGGTACGAGGGCTTCTGTAACGACTGTGGCTATAGAATCTTCGAAAGTCAGGAGGATCTAGACGAGGAACACAGAAACATCCAAGAGACTTTGAACCGACAGTGCATCACTTGCGGGGACAGAAATGCACTGTACTGGTGAAGGACTGTACTGTTCACTGTACTGTCATGACTCATAGACACTTGATGTTATACTTGTCGCAGTTCTATACGTAGTCATTTTTTAAAAAGATCTTGGTGAAAAAGCAGGAGAGCAACTCTATGTGTACAATGAAATAAGCTACCGTCGACGCAGATGTATAGTACCAGTCGGTACTCCCCTAGCCTCCTTTACCGGCCTCCCTATGTGTGTATTTTTGTAGCCTTGTACCAAAAATTGCCTGCCCACGTATCTCTCTGTCGGGGTTCACGCGATAGACAGAAGACGGCACTTATTAAAAAAAGCTCGCAAACTATCCAACCACCCTGTAGTTGGAAAGTAGGTGACAGCTCTTTTACAAGACTACACTGTTTTGTTTCTCAACAGGGCTATTGTTACTGCTTTATTGATCCTCCTCAGACCCGGACTGGAGAGGCAAAGAAGTTGGTCTCTCTGGGGGAGGTCGATTTGCGAAAAATATGCCGGGAAAGGACCCCCCCCACTGACACCCACCCCACCCAAACAACTTACGCCAAGGCCCCCAGAGAGGCCGGTGAAGGATGCTAATCTCCAAGCAGATCCTACGGTGCCATAATATAGTATCAAAGCTGGTCAATGAGTATAGCCGGCCAAAGGGAGTCAAACGGGCACCTACGGCGGGTTTGATACTAGTATATTACGCCACCGTGGATCTGCTTGGAGATTAGAAGGATGCTATAAAAAAGCGCCTGGTATTGAAACAAGTCGTTCGTCCATCGAATAACTACATCTTACCAAACATACATAAGAATAAAAGCTTTTTTGAATATAATACAGTAGTTCAAACTTCAGGAATTTACAGGCAAAGACCACATGCCATCGTAGAGTTGGTTTTGACTTGTTTTAGCCCTTTTTTGGCGTAGGGCTTTCTATTTTGTTACGTTTTCTTTATATCCTCCGCTCCAAAGACAATGACACGAAATCAAAAGCCCTACAAAAATGATTACAGTACTCAGTAGTCTCTAAGCAGTTGTGTCAGATGGCCAGATAGGGACAAATAAGCCCCCACGGGAGTTCAGTCAGTCTATCATTCCGGCTGGCCAGTTCAGATGCAGATGCAGGTACGATCTGTTTGTTTTGTGTTGTTCAGTTCTGGTGTGCTTATTATCATATGTGCAGTCGCGAGGCTTTGGGGGTCTCTGTCGGGGCCCTTGTATTGTACAGAAATGTTTGTCTCCACGTATGTTTTCTATGCATGTAAATCATTAAACTGTTTGTTTACTTTTATGGCATTGTGTGTTTGTGATTGTCTAGTCCCCTAGGCAACTAGCTTGCACAGTGTCCGTGACACTGAATGTATTCTCGATCTCCAAGCAGAGGTTCGCCTCTCGCGACCGTGATACAAAAAGGCACAGAATAGAAACGCATCAAACTACGTCAAATTATACATCCGCAGCTGAAACTCCGCTTGGAGAGTACAGTACTTTGAATGGCGATGCAGGAAAAATGCAAGTAGAGATTGTTTTGACCCATGACTACGTCTAAGTATACCCGCCTGTCACCTGAAGATCGGCTTGGAGATTACTTAGCCATTTTTCCCTTGCTGATGAAAACCTGTACAAAATAAAGTATATAATAATATATGATATCTTGGGTGTACGTATTATTCCAAGACATGTTGCTTTTTCTTGAAGTCAGACAGGAATGAGTCTATTCAAACTCTAAACGATATACTGATTTTTGTGCTGGCAGTAAACGAAATTGAACCGGTTAACCAAACCAAACCAAACCAAACAAAACAAAACAGAACAGAACTTGAAAGCTTTGGTTAGCTACTACTCTCCAAGCAGACATTCGGCTCCGAATGTTTTAAATTTAATGTATATCACCAGGCATTCTCATCGGGCTCTCTAGGTTGCCTCTTTTCTTTGCAAAACAGAAAGCCCGATACAAACACAGAAAAAAACACACAAAAAGCGGAGCCGAACCTCTGCTTGGAGAATTGATAGCGACCATTGGACGTGAACTGTGAAGCCAAAGTCAACAAGGCCGGACTCCAGCCTGTTCACCGCCCACTCTTGGCTTTAGCGCAAGTTGTAAGAGGTATTGTTGTGACAGGGGAAGGTAACTCGTGATTTTCGCCGGGATAAGAAACTTCTCGGTTGAAAATCCCGAATCGCCCTCCTCGCCACAACCCAACCCCAAACAACTTGCGCCAATGCACACAGAGAGGCCGATGAAATGTAGTCTCTACCAGGCTCCGTGGATCGGTGGTCTTAAGTGTAGATTAAATTATAAAAATATATAGTCAATAAATAGT